>NC_064822.1:122261973-122565003 GCF_024166365.1 Elephas maximus indicus
AGGGCCACATGAACCAGAGACCTACATCATCCTGAGACCAGAAGAACTAGTTGGTGCCCGGCCACAATCGATGACTGCCCTGTCAGGGAGCACAACAGAGAACTCCTGAGGGAGCAGGAGATCAGTGGGATACAGACCCCAAATTCTCATAAAAAGACCATACTTAATGGTGTGACTGAGACTAGAGGAATCCCAGCGGCAATGCTCCCCAGACCTTCTGTTGGTACAGGACAGGAACCATCCCCGAAGACAACTCATCAGACATGAAAGGGACTGGTCAGCGGAGGGGAGAGAGATGCTGATGAAGAGTGAGCTAATTAAATCAGGTGGACACTGGAGAGTGTGTTGGCAACTCTTGACTGGAGGGGGGATGGGAAGATAGAGAGAGAGGGAAGATGGCAAAATTGGCACGAAACGAGAGACTGAAAGGGCTGACTCAATAGGGGGAGAGCAAGTGGGAGAAGGGAGTAAGATGTATGTAAACTTACATGTGACAGACTGATTGGAATAGTAAATGTTCACCTGAAGCTTAATAAAAGTTAATTTAAAAAAGAAAAAAAAGTTAATGATCCAAATCGCAATTTCTTCCTTCCCCCAATTAAAGATCTACCCTGCAAGGAATGCATACATGGACTGCCAGCCACTCCGCTAGCTATGTCAGACTGGCACCTGGAAAGTTACTCCATCCTGTTGGTGGAGCAGGATTGAGCTCAAGCTGCTACTCTTGCTTTTCAAAGGCTGCTGTTATCGTGGATTAGATCACCCCTTGGCCAAAATATCACTCTCCCTGTATCTTCTTATGAAACACCACCATATGCCAATCACATCATGGGGATTTTCGTGACAACATACATATTCCTATGTGACTGGAGGGCTAAATGTTCGTGAGATTAGGAATTCCCAAAACTCTAAAATTGGGAAATAGATAATGACTAAAAATCACCTTCATGCATTGCAGATCACTGATACAGAATAGATCTGCCTGTAGGAAAGAAGTTTGCTTTTTGTAACTCTACACATTTCTCCTACATTTGATCAGAAGCCAAAAATTCCTTTCCCTAGAGACAAAGGCTTTCTCTATCCTTATTCCCCCCATAGTCAATGAGAGTTAATGCCCCCCAGAAGAGGAGGAGAAAGATCCCAGCAACACTGACATTATCACCTAATTCTCTACCTACCTCTTATTATTAGTTCTAAGCTGAACTACTAGGAAAGAAGTTTCTATTAATGCTACTGTTATAATATGAAAAAAATTCTTACAGGTGTCATGACTTAGGTCACCAACCTATGAATAGGTTGTGTACTAAATGTTCTCATACAAATTGAGTATTTGTAGCTTGAGATATATTTTCCTACATAATCACTAGTTTAAATTACAGCTAGTTCTCTGGCTAACCTATAAAAATTTATTTGAACCATTATGTATCTAAATAAAGCACAAATAGCATTATGTCAAATCATTTCACTATTAATTAGAACATTGTATGGGACAAAGAATTCAAAGTTCATTCATTCATTTATATTAGGCTGAAACATAAGACAATACCATTTTGTAGCTCAAAAACTATTGAATATCATCAATTTCATATGGTTCAACCCAAGGCAGTCATCAAAAACGATTCCCTAATACACACTGAGACAGAAAGAGTTTGAGAGCAAAGATGTGTAAGACACAGTCCCTGCATATATCGTTCATCACATCCAGTTAACACATAGATGTGTATAACAGGTACATAATATTTGGAACGGCATATTGATGCATTTGAACTATAATAACAATTGCCGTTGATTTGATTCCAACTCACGATCACCCCCGTGGATTTCGGAGTAAAACTGAACTCCATAGGTTTTTCAATGGCTGTGATCTCTCAGGAGTAGGTCTCCAGGCCTTTCTTTTGAAGCACTTCTGAGCGAACTTGAACCACCAACCTTTAGGTTAGTAGCCAAGCACTTAACCATCCGTGCCACCCAGAGACTCCCTTTTGGTTTTTTAACTAAAAACAGATCGCATTTTTTATTACTAAGCAATGTTAGCAGCAGACATCTTCACCTCCTCCCTGAGCCCAGCCTTCTTTGCCAACCCCACATCCTGAGCTGAAACAGAACGAAAGTTAGATATCATGTGGAAGACAAACCAGAGACGCAGGAATCGAACATTTACGAGACTTGCCTACCTCACAAAGGGCCAAAGAGTTCATTCTCTGCAAATTTACTTATATATAATAGTCTATAATTCAAATTTTCTTATTACTCTCTTAAGCTGTAATGTTCGTTCTAATTTGTTTTGGGTAATAAATAAATTAATCAATTTAATGAGGATATTTAGTCTGTTTTCCATTTGAAAAATCTAGAGGATGAACACCTCTGCTTTTTGTAGGCTGCCTTATTATGCTAACTATGTTTGACTGAGTATACATTAGACAGCGAGCCAGCAGGATGTTTAGATCACAATACAATCCTTTATTCTCAGCTCCAAATTGCCTAGTTAATCCTAAATTAAATTTCTCATAGATTTTCCATAATCAGTAGTACATATGTGTTATATTAATATTATTTAACTCTTATAAAATTATAGCTTTGGGAGTTGGATGATATAATCTTAGACTCTAGTCCAGCTCCAAAAGAACTTTAACATTTTAATCATCTTTCTGAATATAAAAGTAATACTCATAAGTTCAAAAAAACAAACAATGCAAAAATAAAATAGAAATTAAAAGTTAGTTTTAATTGGGGTGAGGGGTAGAATAAGAAGAGTAAGGAATGACAGTGAAAAAAAAAAGTGACAACCTTTGCGGTATCAAAAAGATCACATCCAAAAAAGGTACAACGTAATATATTCTGCTTTGTGCATAACTGCTATATAAAGCCTTAGACCAGATATTGGGTATAAATAGAAATGCCATATAGACTAAAGGAAGAAAGGTTACGTCCAGCTAATTCTTTACAAATCACTGTCAGGTGCACTATCTTATTTGCTGATTCATTCATTCAAGAAACATTTACTGAGTGACTACCAGGTACAAAGCACTATGCTAACCACTGGGAATACCAGAGTGAGTCAGGCTTTGCCCTCCTGAAGATTATATCCTAGTGTGGCAGATAAGAAGTGAACAACCAATTATACAGTTAATTATTTAATTTGAAGTGTTAATAAGAATACATGGTGCTCTAAGACCATAAAAAAAAAGGGAAGCTAAACTAGTAGGAGCAGTCCAGAAGTCTTCCTTGATGAGCACTGTTAGGAATGTAGGAATGAACTAGACAAATAAAAAGTGGGAAGAGGCTTCATGTAGGGGGAGCTGCAAGTACAAAACCCTAAAATAAGAAGGAGCAAAGGCCATTCAAAGAACTGAAAAGAAGCCAGTGTGCCTAGAGCAGAAAAAGTAAGGGAACAGCAGAGATGAGGCTGCTCAAGCAGGCAGGGGCCAGATCCCCAAGGGCAGTGTTTCTGAACACCAGCACCTCTGATGTCTTGGATCAATAATTCATTGTTGTGGGTGGATGCCAGTACACCCGTCCCTCCCTCACTGTGAAAACAAAAATGTCTCTAGACTTTGCCAATGTCCCTTGGAAGGCCAAATCACCCCTAGCTGAGAACCACTACCACAGGGCCTTGTAAGTGATATTAAAAGAATTTGGCCTTTATCCTAAAAGCAATGGGAAGACACTGAAAGTTTTAAGCTAATGAGTGATTTTTCAAATAATATAGGTAAGACCAAAAAAAAAAAGAAAAAAGGGGATTAATTAAAACTTAGTGAAATTCTACAGCACCAGAAAAAGGATAGCTCTCCAAGCCTACAGAAGAAAAGGCAGGTCAGTAGGTCGACGGCTCCCAAGGTGTTCTGAATTAATTGCTTCATTGGAAGTGGCAACAGAATCACTAGGCATGTACTTCCTCGCTGACCATTTATTTATATTTATCAGATTTCAGGGGCCCCGCATGCATCTGTGTTCACCATGTAACCTGGTAGCAATGTTCTACATGTCGTTGTTGTTGTTAGGTGCCGTCGAGTCAGTTCCGACTCATAATGACCCTATGTATTACAGAACAAAACACTGCCTGGTCCTTTACATGCTCACAATCATTGTTATTCTTAAGCCCACTGTTGCAGCCACTGTGTCAGTCCATCTCGTTGAAGGTCTTCCTCTTTTCTGCCGACCCTGTACTCTACCAAGCATGGTGTCCTTCTCCAGGGACTGATCCCACTTGATAACATGTCCAAAGTATATAAGATGCAGTCACACCATCCTTGCTTCTAAGGAGCATTCTGGTTGTACTTCTTCCAAGACAGATTTGTTCCTTCTTTTGGCAGCCCATGGTATATTTAATATTCTTTGCCAATACCACAATTTAAAGGCATCAGTTCTTCTTCAGTCTTCCTTATTCATCTTCCAGCTTTCTCATGCATAAGATGCGATTGAAAATACCATGGCTTGAGTCAGGTGCATCTTAGTCTTCAAGGTGACATCTTTGCTTTTCAACACTTTAGAGAGGTCTTTCCCAGCAGATTTGCCCAACGCAATGCACCTTTTCACTTCTTGAATGCTGCTTCTATGGGTGTTGATTGTGGATCCAAGTACAATGAAATCCTTAACAACTTCAATCTTTTCTCCGTTTATCATGATGTTGCTTATTGGTCTAATTCTGAGGATTTTTGTTGAGGTGTAATCCATACCGAAGACTGTAGTCTTTGATCTTCATCAGTAAGTGATTCAAGTCCTTTTCACTTCCAGCAAGCAAGGTTGTGTCATCTGCATAACACAGGTTGTTAATGAGTCTTTCTCCAATCCTGATGCCCCATTCTTCTTCATATAGTCCAGCCTCTCGGATTATCCGCTCAGCATACAGATTAAACAGGTATGGCGAAAGGATACAACCCTGATGCACACCTTTCCTGACTTTAAGCCACTCAGTATCCCCTTGTTCTGTTGGAACAACTGCCTCTTGATCTATGTACAATGCCTCATGAGCACAATTAAGTGTTCCGAAATTCCCATTTTTTGCTATGTTATCCGTAATTTGTTATGATCCACAAAGTCAAATGTCTTAGCACAGTCAATAAAACACAGGTAAACATCCTTCTGGTATTCTCCGCTTTCAGCCAGGATCTGTCTGACATCAGCAATGACATCCCTGGCTCCACATCCTCTTCTGAATCTGGCCTGAATTCCTGGCAGTTCCGTGTCGATACAGTGCTGCACCCATTTTTCAAATGCTCCACACAGTTGTTACTAAATAAAACACCTGTTGATTAATTGCTAGAATTCCAACATGCATACTGGGGAAGATGGTTTAGGTAAGCCATGTAGGGAATAAATTGTAGATGGAGATTAAAAAATAAAAAATATGTAGCAATGATTATATTTTATGCTTTTTTGAGAACATAACATAAAACTAAATAAGTCTAAGACAAAGCAAATATCAAATACTAAAAAATGAGTAGTGCAGCAGAAGCAGTAATTCCTTTTTTTTAGCAGCAATTTCATGGCTGTAGTATCTTGGGACCCTTATTGGTTGGAACAGAAAACCGATCAACTGTTAACATCCTTATTACCTCAATCCCTTCTGTTTTTTAGGAAAAATATATAATTCTTCATTCAGGATTTTTTCTATCCCACTTCTGCTACATCGTTAGTTATTGTGTATTTTAACGAGTGATTGGAAGGTGTTTATTATGTAATTTAACAGCAAAAAAATCTGATGAGCTTCTGAAAGACTTGCTATGGACTCCCTTATTTAGAAATTATAAAAGAAGGGAAGATTTTCTATAATGACCCAGTAAATGTTTATAGTGTTTAGTGCTTCTACCTCCAAGCTTTCTCTTTTTCTCTCTTGCTGTTTCCCGTGTGTGGGCTCTGCCAGTGAACTTGCTGTTCCTTCTCCATCTGTGCTCACAAACCATTACCCATCTGTGCAGGATGAGTTTCATTCAAACCAATAACCAAGATGCAAGAGCCAATATCCTTCAGCACTCTGGGATGGAAAAACACCACCATGGGATCCCTCTGACCCATGGGCCAAGATGAGTCTGCAATAGCCAAAGATGACATTAAATTGTTCTTACCTGAGTTCTGGTTTAACATCCCAGATGAATTCCTGATTTTAAAAAATCATATGATCCTTAATCCACTCACAGTAAACCCACCAAACCAAACCCACTGCCGTTGAGTAGGAATGAGTCCACTCACGGTACAAGTAAATAATGTATGTTTACAGAGGCTCCTGAACTTTGGTAGGCATCTGAATTACTGGCACAGCACTTTGAAAATACAGAAGTCTGGGCATAGATTAGAGCAGTAATTAGTAATGATCATGCAATTATTAGTTGGTCAGGGATAGATAATTATAATTGGCAGTATAAATTATTTTATCCCAAATAATTGGGTAATCTCCTCCGCTAGACTGAAAACTCCTTGGAGAGAACAAAATATCTTAATCCACATTGTTCCCCCGATCCAGGTAAATAGAGCATGTGCTCAATAAATTTTATGTAAATAAATACGTACCTACTTATATACATAAGTGAATGTCTCTTTAATCTCATTTCATCTACATATAAAAACTTTTCTAGATATACACAAAAAAAGAAAAAATGAAATGCCAGGAACTTCACTTCATTTTGGAAACCCTGGTGGTATAGTGGTTAAGTACTACGGCTGCTAACCAAGAGGTCAGCAGTTCGAATCTGCCAGGCACTCCTTGGCAACTCTATGGGGCAGTTCTACTCTGTCCTGTAGGGTCACTATGAGTTGGAATCGACTGGACAGCAATAGGTTTTCACTTCATTTTATCACTTGGAAATTCTATGGCAGAAAGTACAACATACCAGTTTCCCTGGAAAAAATGCACACTCCTCTCACCCACTGTTTCCACTGTGAGTGCATTTTAAGCTCAATTTTTTTAAATAAAAAAAAAAGTAAATAAGAGCCATATTATACATGATCGTCATAAAATTCCCAGGAAGAAATTGTAAAGACATTTGGAGAAACCTGTAGAAACCCAGAAACCACTCACCCAGCCCACTAGCCTGACTGCTCACCATTGTATTTTTCTTGTAACATTTGCCTTAAAAGATGTCTACATCTTTTCAAAAGCCAGGGAATGGTTTCTGTCTTTGATACAAGTAACCCACAAAGGAAATTCTACACCTCACACCTAATTTGAGACATCACTGCCTCAAATAAAAGGAAAATGCAGAACTAGAGATGCAGAACAAGAATTATCAACATGAAGGTATAGAAACATTCACTGGATTGTAATGATACACAAATTTCACACACATAGCATTTGATATGTAAACTCTATACACCTGTCTTAGTCATCTAGTGCTGCTATAACAGAAATACCACAAGTGGATGGCTTTAACAAAGAGAAATTTATTTCCTCACAGTAAAGTAGGCTAAAAGTTCAAATTCAGGGTGTCAGCTCCAAGAGAAGGCCTTCTCATCAACCTTCCCCTGGACTAGGAGCTTCTCTGAACAGGGGCCCCAGGTCCAAAGGATGCACTCTGCTCCCAGAACTGTTCCCAACACTGGGGTATGAGGTCCCCATTCTCTGCTTGCTTCCCCTTCCTTTTATCTTTTGTAAGATAAAAGGTGGTGCAGACCACACCCCAGGGGAACTCCCTTTACTTTGGATCCAGGATGTGACCAGAGCAAGGGTGTTATGTCCCACCCTAATCCTCCTTAACTACAAGCAGAGATTATGACTTATAATACATAGGAAAATCACAAAATGGAAGACAGCCACACAATACTGGGAATCATGGTCTAACCAAATTGACACATATTTTGGGGAGACACAATTCAATCCATGACAGCGCCTTGTGCTAGTTTTCTATTTTATTTATTCTGAATCTGCCTGAACATGACAAATGTTTTCCCACTTACAGAACACTGCATGAAAACCACTGAGTAAGGGCACTAGAATAGGTTCCCATTCCTAATAAATCATGTTGCACATGTCCCTTTGGAGAGAATAATAAGAGGCTGATATGCATAACATATTTCCTCCAAAAAAAAAAGAAAACCTTTCACTGGGTTCTTAGTCACTCTGGACAAGCAGTTGTTAAATGGAAACTTGATACTTGAGAGCAGGGCATTAAGCAATGTTGAAAGGGATCAGTTGCCAAATGGAGCTTAGAATAGGACTTTTAAAGGTAACTCAGATAAAATTAATGTTATATTGCCTCAATATCAGTGCTGCCTTTGCCATAAGTATGCCTGAGAATGCTGCAAAAATTCCAAGGAAGGGGAAGCTAAAGAAAAGGGACGATCCTACTACGTTGCTTAAACAGTCCTCAGACACATACTGTGCATAAACCCCACCATGGTCCCCAAGGCAGATATCTAGACTGCGCTGGATTCAGTACTTCTCAACCTGCAGTGTGCATCAGAATCACCTGGAGAACTTCTTGATATAGATTCCTGACTCCTACCACTAAAGATTCTGATTTAGTAGGTTAAGGTGGAGCTCAAGCATTTGCATTTCCAAGAAGTTCTCAGTTCACATCCTACCTGGCCCCATACCTTCTTCTCTCCACAATAAAAACACTGGAAGTTTCAACTCTGCTCCTGGTGTCCTGATCTTATGGAGAAACACTAAAAACTACTCTAGCCCAAAACTTGGAGTAGAACAAAATCATCATAAATCTTCTTGGCCATTAGTCCAGTTCGAGTGCTTGCACCCTAGTTCTTATCACCTGAATTTAGTCCTAGTTTCTGCACTTGAGTCTCTCTTTTGGCAACATCTATAGTACATGTATTCCACTAGAACTGAGACTCTTTTCATCTGGCTAATCTACCTACTAGAATAGCATCTTGCCCTCAGTTCTAACCTAATGGCTGAAACCTTGCAATTGGCTACCTGGTTTTCTGGTTCTAACACTCTACATGTCTGTCTAAACTCCTAACTACTTGCAATATATTACTTTACCTTATCGTGGTACAGTGAATTGCTTTTATCTGGCCTTTCTAGATATGGTCTCTTACCTCCCACTAAATGATTGGTTGGGACTAGGCAAATAACATGTATAAAACTCTTGCAGGAATTGGACAGTGATTATGCAAATAAGGTACCTCTGGCCTACGAAGGGGATTGGTCAGTTTTGCTGTACTGCTAGGCTTAAAAGAGCCAATTCCACAGAGGCTGGCAGACACCTCACTGCCATCAGGAAGAGCCAGGAGCGAAGCATGTCCTCTGGACCCGGAGTCCCTGTGCTGAGAACCTCCTAGACATAGGAGACAGAGAGAGCTGTAACACTGGAGACAGCACGAGATGGCATGGCAGTGGCAAGAGTGACAATGGCACAAGATGGTGAGAACCAGGAGACTGGCACAGGATGGCTCTGGTGGGCTTCCTGGCCCACAAAGCAAGGTGGCTGCAGTGGGTTCACCAATCCACAGAAAAAGAGAGATGAACACCTTCAGAGAGGAGACTTACCAGTTGAGCGGGGTGCCTCCAGGCACTTATTAGTGGAGCTAAAGAGCTATAACATCTGCCTGAGCAGGGCAGAGACCAACAGCTAGAGCTGGCAGCAGGCACAGCCTAGAACAAGGCTCACCTGCCTGTGTGTACCACCAAGAAGGAGCTGAGAGGTTGAAAGTTGTCCTGACTAACAAACTGTATTCTGTCTTCTGAGTTATTGTTGTTAATTCCAAGTTGAACCTAATCCTGAATTGTAACCTGTTACTTCCCTAATAAACCCCATAATTGTGAGTATGGTCTGTGAGTTCTGTGAGGCCATTGCAATGAATTATCAAACCCAGCAGAGAAGTAGAGAGTGCCGTGGGAGGGACAGCTGGTGTAAAAACTGGCAAAAAAAGATTGGACAGTGAAGGTGTATCTAATCTCCACAAAATGGAAATTAGCTCTGGGCTGTTGCTGGTCTTGAGTCTCATCTCTCTCCCTGAAGTTAGAGGACTTCTGCCACTACCACGTTACACTAGCTTATCAAAACCCTCATAACTCCATCATGAGCCTATATTGGCTCAGTCACTATACCTTTTGTAATGTTGCCTGCATCGGGTCATGTCTATTAGACCATATATGTCATCTTAGCGCCTTTCCCATCCCAGTGGCCTTCAAGTATGCTCCTTTTGGCCAAGGTTAAATGTGCTGTATCCAGCCCAATCCTGAGCACAACCTAATGGCAACCACTTCTTGGATCCACCAAATGCCCACCTGTCAGCACATTGTTTTTCCTCCCCTTCTCTAGGGTCCTTGTCGTCAAAACTTCATAATTTCTACTGATCTCAATGCTTTTGTAAAGGAAAAATTAGATTCTCAAACAAAGGAGATACAGATATCAGCCGTAAGTTATAAAGGCAGAAATAGCGAACATTTATAAGTTATGTGTTTTTCATTCCTAGAGTAGAAATGTTAAATGTGCCATTTTTTAATTAATAACACTTTAATGCATGTATTAAATCCTGCCTTATTTCAGAAGAATTAATACTATTCGATTTAATTAAAAACATTATGGTAATTGAATCTCAATAATTAATTAGATGTATCCTTTAATTTTACTGGTTTGGGTTTTGTTTTGCTTCAAATAATTTTGAAAATATGTCACATTTTAAGCACCTTGCCAAGAATCGAAGTTCTTCAAAGGAAAAGACTGTGTCTTGCATAAAACATCTGATAGTTTCATTATATATTAAATCCATAAATCCTTTCACATTGGTTAAAACCATGTGCTGGGGCACTTTATTAAAATTTGTAAAAGCTTTGCTGGCATCAAATTGAATGCTGTATTAACAATTATGATAACTACTTTGGAAAAATAAAATAAGCCAAGTAAATCACTGAAAAGTTACAAGTGGCACTTGTTTTAACATTCAAAGCAAATATAATCCTCTTCAATTCAGAAATCTTCTATTAATTACTCATGAGACTTGTAACTGTTCTACACAATTTGCAAACCTTTTTCATCTTTGAAATGCATAATTTCCTATACAGAGGTACTTGCGAATCCACTAACAGTACAATCCTAAGGTTCCATATCTTCCTTCTGAGGAGAATAGGCCATGGGTGTTAAGGACTCGTCATTTTTTTGAGGTACCAGGGAAAGTCAGATTCCAAAATCTCCTCCTCTCCTTGCTTACTTCCTATTGTTTTAATTATCCAAAGCTCTTCAGTTTAAATTCTTATTACTACTATAACTGCCAACAATTTGTGGTTTTTAACTTTAAATTTGCTATAACTTTTATATAACATACAACAACGGTGTTTATAGTTACAGATAGGGTGGTAAGAGGAAATGAATGAGGAGGATATCAGGAAGTGGAAAAGGGAAAGGGGGCACCAAAAAACAGCAAAAGGCAACAGATTCTGGGAATAAGTAAACAAGGTCAATCATGTGTGTTTCCTATGAAGGGTGAAGGCCTGAATAGCTTGGGTTCTGGCTTGCACTAGGCAGGAATCATCCTGACACAGGCCAACAGAGCCAAA
Source organism: Elephas maximus indicus (assembly GCF_024166365.1). Lineage (NCBI taxonomy): Eukaryota > Metazoa > Chordata > Mammalia > Proboscidea > Elephantidae > Elephas > Elephas maximus. The sequence goes on from NC_064822.1 coordinate 122,273,426, forward strand.
CATTAATAAACATGGAGGTGAAGAGATGATTCTCAGCTTAGACTTATCCTCTCTTTACTGACTCTACTGTTCACTCCCTATTTGCTGGTAAATCAGTGGTCTTTAAAAAAAAAAACCAAACCAAACCCACTGCCATCAAGTCGATTCTGGCTCATAGCGACCCTATAGGACAGAGTAGAACTGGCCCATAGGGTTTCCAAGGAGCACCTGGTGGATGTGAACTGCCAACCTCTTGGTTAGCAACCATAGCACTTTAGCAGGCATTATTCTAGGTGCCAAATAACTTGATGGCCAATTGGTTTTGGAAAGGTCTATAAGAACTGGAGTTCTTCATCTTTATCATTCATCCTCCTCAGGTGCCACCACCCAAATATTGGATGAACAGCCAAGCTCAAAATCTCTTCCAGGTACAACAGAAAGAGAATACAAGCCATCAATCTCCTTAAGCTTCCAAACCACATGAGAACAGAACAAGACGCAGGACGATCAGGCTGATTTCTGCTTTTCCTTGCATTTGGCAGAAAAGGGTCTCCATCTGTGTTCCTTGGGCCCTTTGAAACTCATCGTGCCTGACATTTTAAGGCCCTGGATACCAGAGATGACACTTCCTTTACAGCGAAGAACAGACTGAAGCATCCACCAGCTATAGCAATGGGTCTTTTTATGGAGAAGCCTAACTAGCCCGTCTGGTGACATCTGAGGCACAGATACTCTTTACTTAACATGGACACAGCCTACGTCACACAGAGTAAGAAATAAGCATAAAATCCCAGGGGAATATAAGTTCCCACAAATTGCATTGATTGTATTCATGCTCTAGTTGCCCTGTTCATTTTCAACATTTTTTATGCTGATAACCTCCCTCTCAACTTCTCTGTTCATGCTTGGTCTCACACATTATCTTCATCTGTTAATTATCTGTATTAGTTATTCATCAAATTCTATGTGCTTTTGGTTAGTACCTCACCGAGTAATTAAAAAAAAAGTTTCATGCTTTCCTAGGAATAACTTCTAAGAGACAAATCTAGATTTCATCATACAATGCGCATAGTAGTGTATTCCCCAGAGAGACATTACCATTAAAACAATGCTGCTCATCCCTTTCTTTCAAAGCAAAGTAATGTGGGTTCTGAGCATGTAAGCCAAAAATAAAATACTCAAAAACAAACAAACAAAATATTTATGGGTAAAGATACCATGTTTTTGAAATTAAGCTCTACAGACTTCCTCTATGTCTTCTATTTAAAAAACATCAACCTAATTTTTTTAATGCTGAGGTGCCAAATACTAACCTGGGGCTAGGCTATCTTCAAGGTTTCTGTTCAAAATCTTTGAGAAATACTATACATGGGAGAATCTAAATGGTATTTTTTCTCTTTCCTTTTCCCCTTTCCAAAATCAATCAAATTATAATGGCTACCCAGAACATTATGACGGAAACCTTATCATTCACAACACATGTATAACAAACAGCTAGGAGGCTTCCAAACCAGCATTGCATGCAGAGAGCCTCAACAAAAGACAGGAAAAAATACAAACTGCCTGCAGTAAGAAAGACTAGAGCAAGGGATCTGAGAAGCTAACAGAGAGGTTAAGAATAAGAATTGTGATCCTCGGAGAGTCTGAGAGAAAAGATGAATGGTGAGACTGAAAAGGAAGGAAACTAGCTTGAGAAATGAGGGGCCCCAGATAGACAGGGATACAAAGGTCAGAGAAGCCCAGGGCCATAATGATGAATTCAGGAAGCAATCGTTCTGAAATTCACTCTTTAAAAACCAAGACTGGATCCAAAAGATTAAAGTGTGTTTCTGATACTATTTGACCCCAAAATTCAACCTGCTCCCATGTTGGTTGTATATCAGAGTTAGAAAAATGAGTCAAGATAAGTCAGTTCCTGTGCTGATTTATTGCTATCCAATTAGGAAGCTCTTGGCTCACTGATCAGAAACAAAGATTAAAGGAAAAAAAAAAAAGATACTATAAAGGCTAAAACTTCTACAATCTTCTATCTCAACTGACTACACAAAGATATGCAGAACCTAATTTAGTATGGGTTATAAATCACTGTAAGCATTAAAAAAAAAAAAAAAATTAACATTTAAACATTTCCTCTGAAATTTGGCGTATTGTTATCTAGCTGATAAAAATATTTTTTAAAGGAAGTTAAAACTGCCCTTCTTTTGACTGTCTACACAACAAACACATTGAATGTAAAAAAATACTTATGTAAATGAAAAGTATTTATACAAGCATACTATACAGATTTGAGTAAATATTATGACTATATAACTATAATTGTTATCTTTCCCCCTCCATTCTAATTTCCTATGCCTTAATAAATCATCAAAGATACCAGTCAGGATCAATAAATGAATAACTAACATAAAGTAGTGGAGGAATTTGTTTTTGGTCTAATGGTTTATTTAGGAAAAAAAAAATGAAAATCAAACCCGCTGACGTCGGGTCGATTCTGACTCATAGCGACCCTACTGGACAGAGTAGAGTTGCCCCACAGGGCTTCCAATGAGCGCCTGGTAGATTTGAACTGCTGACCTTTTGGTTAGCAGCCACAGCTCTTAAACACTACACCACCATGGCCATCCCTCAACGAGATGGCTCCACCCAGTGACTGCAACAATGCACTCAAGCATAACAACGATTGCAGCCGTGGCCCAGGACCAGGCAGTGTTTCATTCTGTGGTACATAGGGTCGCTAAGAGTCGGGACTGAGTCACCACACCTAACAACGACAATGGTTTATTTAACAGATTACTGTTCTGTTCATTAGGGGATGTTAATGTGTCAACATATTATTTGCAAAATCCTCAAAATTTTAAGTCATATTTTTTTTTCCTTAGGATCACACGTGTAGAAAAACTAAGACCATTCTATAACTTAAAACCAGTATACCAGTTGCTGTCGAGTCAATTGTGACTCGTGGTAACTTCGTGTGTGTCACAGCAGAACTGTGCCCCATAGGATTTTCAATGGCTGATTTTTGAAAGTTAGATTGGCAGGCCTTTCTTCCAAAGCACCTCTGGATAGACTTGAACCTCCAACCTTGCGATTAGAATCAAGCACATTAACCTTTTGTACCATCTAGGCCAATAATAATAATTAGGCCAGTATCTTAGTTATCTAGTGCTGCTATAACAGAAATACCACAAGTGGGTTATTTTAACAAACAGAAATTTATTTTCTTCCAGTTTAGGAGGCTAGATGTCTGAATTCAGGGTGCCAGCTCTAGAGGAAGCCTCTCTCTCTTTCTCTGTCCATTCTGGGGAAAGTCTTACCTTTTGTCAGCTTCTATTCCTAGGTTCCCTGGTGATCATGTGGTGTGTATCTTGATCAATCTGTTCTTTTATATCTCAAGAGATTGACTTAAACACACCCTACACTAATACTGCCTTATTGTCTTAGTTATCTAGTGCTGCTATAACAAAAATACCACAAGTGGATGGCTTAAACAAACGGATGTTTATACTCTCACAGTCTAGGAGGCTAGAAGTCCAAATTCAGGGTGCAAGCTCCAGGGAAAGGTTTTCTCTCTGTGTCAGCTCTGGGGAAAGGTCCTTGTCATCAATCTTCCCCTGATCTAGGAGCTTCTCAGGTACAGTGACCTCACGTCCAAAGGACGCACTCTGCTCACAGTGCTGCTTTCTTGGTGGTATGAGGTCTTTATGTCTCTCTGCTTGCTTCTCTCTTTATTTCTCAGAAGAGACTGGCTCAAGACAAAATCTAATCTTGTAGATTGAGTCCTGCTTCATCAACACAACTGCTGCTACTCCCATTTCATTAACACCATAGAGATAGGATTTACAACACATAGGAAAATCACATGAGATGATAAAATGATGTACAATCACACAATACTGGGAATCACGGACTAGCTAAATTGACAGATATTTTGGAGGGGACACAATTCAACCCATGACACTCATTAACATAGCAAAGAAAACCCATTCTCAAGTGGGATTAGAACCACAGCTATATGGGTCAGGATTTACAACACATGCTTTTGGGGGGACACAATTCAACCCATAACAGGAACTGAAGAACACACAGTGTAATAATGTATTAATAGACAGTGAACAGTCTCTCATCAAGAGAGTTTTATCAGCCCTAATACTTTTTTTTTTTTTTTTAATATCTATTTGGCACATCAGTGGTACCAAGATCTAGCAAGAAGGAAGGCAGGAAGGAAGGAAAGATAGATGTCAGAAGTCCCAGGTTTTAGATCCCCACTGATAAGCAGTACGGTATTTGGCACATCATAACCTCTCTATGCTTCAAACTTGTCTTAATATATCAGCTCAACTTACGTCTCATGCTCATCATGATGATTAAATTAGATGATGAGTGTGGCTTTTGTTATAAATGATAAAGCCCCATATAAGTTTATTACTATCACCAATATTGAGCCCAACAGAGGAAACAACCTCAGAAATAAAGAATAAATTTCATTAGTTGCCAGGTTTATTTGATCACAGAATACTGTTAAGTTTCATTAATCCAATTTCCTATGTAGATTTTCAAACTTATTTATTCAAAGTGTTAGTTGGCAGTTTTTATAAATATCTGTTAAGCAGAAAAACTTAATTTAACCAGATAATTAAGAAATTATTTTCTTTCCTGGAGGTACATGTAGCCACAAATATAAGGGAATTGTCATTTTATTATCTAAGTTAGATTTAAAAGAAACAAACAAACAAACAAAAACCCACCTCTTAGGCCCACCTTAGCCTACTGGCCTTCAAGAACAACATAGTTCTGAATTTCCTGGAGTGCCAGGATGCATATAAGTAGAGGTTGAAATGGAGAATATACAACTGCTTTCTCAGTCTGAAAATTCCTGAATAGAATCTTTTCACAAGTCCTCAGTGTGTAGGTCTTCAAAAAGAAACACACACATCAAAAAAAAACAAAACCAAACCCAGTGCCGTCGAGTCAATTCCGACTCAAAGCGACCCTATAGGACAGAGTAGAACTGCCCCAAAGTGTTTCCAAGGAGCACCTGGCAGATTTGAACTGCTGACCCTTTGGTTAGCAGCCATAGCACTTAACCACTACGCCATCAGGGTTTCACACACACACACACACAACCACAATGTAACTGCTTTAAAGGAAAAAAATGTGTGTTACCATAAAGTGGCCTCTGAAGCAAATCTTTTCAAATAATTGTTTTTCTGATGATTACCTTAATTTGAGATTGCTTCCACTGAGGGAAACTATCTCTCATATATCTGGGTTGAACACTTTGGGTAAGAATAGATAGAAGAATAGTAGTAACATCTGTTACTGATACTGAATATTAAAATCCTCACTTATCAGTTCACTTGTTCTTGGGTATATTTCCCAAATTTTTTAATCTTTATGTGTCGTCAGTTACCCCTTTATTTACTGTTCAATTTTAGATCATAATGTTATTATACAAAATTCATTATTACTTTTGCCCCTCACTAGTTTCATTTGGGACATCCCTGGGTGATACAAATAGTTAATGTGCTTGGCAGCTCACTGAAAGGTTGGAGGTTCCATTCCACCTAGAGGACCTAGTAAGAAAAGGCCTATGATCTACATCTTGGGGGGAAAAAAAATTGCCATTGAAAACCCTATGAAGCATAGTTCTACTCTAACATGATGGGGTCACCATGAGTCAGATCAACTTGACAACAACTGGTTTTTTTGTTTCATTTTATTATTATAGATGTCTTATTAGAATAAATTCAATATGCAGATAGTCCAGATAATAAATTAATAAAATGGATAACTAAATTATTTTACAAAGCCCAAATCTTAAGCCTTGTTATCAGAATCGAGTATTTCATAGTGGACAACAGCACCTACTAGCAATGTGTAATATTTCTACCTGTGTACAACATTCGCACTGAACATACACAGGCCAAAGAAGATGAATATATTGCTCAACGGTAATACAAACCAAAAAATATAACAGGCAGAGTGACAGTTGCCATGCAGTTGCTCGTTACCAAGAAACTGTCACTAGAAATATAACAAGATGTTACCTAAAATATAATAATATTTATCCCAAGTCCTCACAAAGAGAGGTTGCTGTAAAAGAATGCTTTGATAAGTCTCATGAGGTGGAGTCCAACCTCCAGTGGATATGTCCAAGTAGTTCTGATAATATACTTTCTAGGGACGTCGGTGGGAACTGCTTGAGTGACCTGTACACATTGGTGCAGTGCCACCAGCAGCCCTTCCCGACCTTTCCCACCATCCATGGCACTCCTCCAAGTAAATGTTGAATAAAGAAAGAAAGAGCAGTAGCTTGAAGCGACACCAAATTGTTACCCTGCCAGGGTAGCCAGCTGTCACCTAATCCCACGATCAGCATCACATGATCAGATTTTCATTTTAGAGGGCGAACTCTGGCAGTGCTGTGGATTGAGGAAGAAAAGTGTAAAGTTACAGAGACATTAAGCGACAACTGCAGTCATCCAGGCAAGAAGTACCTAGCACCTGAACTCAATCAGTAGTGCTGGAAACGGAAAGGAAGCAGCTGAACCCACGAGTTTGGATGAGGTTTTAACAGGACGTGAGTAGAGAGTGAAGAGAGCAGGGATAGTCTTTAACGAAAACACATTCGGTTGAATAATGGGTGAAAAAGCCAAACTACAATGGGCTCAGGAAGAAGTAGAATATGCAGAAAAGACTAATGCATACCCTTTTTCCATGAAGACTGACTATGACTGGATGTCTTAAATCATCTTACGTGTCATAAATAATCTTAGAAGAAAGTCAACATATATAGGAAAAATAGGACATGAAAGCCAGGTTTTCAATGTGAGGTCAATGTATCTATATTATGTACACACACTATTAAGTTTATTAAATAACACCTTAGCAACTTAAAGACAAAGTAATAATCTAAATAAGAAATTGCAGTATGGAGGCAAAGCCGCTGTGCCTAGTACCCAAACAGGATTGACATAGTGCTGCAAGGAAGCCTGTAAAAGAACCAGTTCACCAGTTGCCCATCCAGTCAATTCTAACTCCTGGCAACCCCACGTGTGTCAGAATAGACCTGTGATCCATAAGGTTTTCAATGGCTGACTTTTCAGAAGTAGATCACCAGGCTTTCTTCCAAGGAGTCTCTGAGGAGTTGACTCAAACCTCCAATCTTTCAGTTAGCGGCCGAGCACATTAACTATTTGTACAACCCAGGGACTCCCTGAAAGAGAAAGTGGCTCCAAAAAACACTTCCAAGCTGCCACCTGAATACCCAAAATGAATAATTTAGCTTAATGTGAATTATCCTCAGAAAACATGGAGACTCACAAGTGTAAAACTAGACTAAGTACAGTGGTGGCTCATTTGGATCTATAGAAAGAATTCTCAAAGCTTTCTATTCCTTGTTACCTTGAAGATAGCCTGTTCTTTTGGAAAGAGAATTGCAAAATGCTTTTACCTACTGTACGCACTACTGATGGGGACAGGGAAACGCCTGAGACCATGACATCTGGCCTTCTGGAGACGCAGATTTTAAAATTTTTTATTGCTTCTCTCAACAACAATGAAAAGAATAAAAACTTTATTACCAACTTTTCACAATTTCACGTTCACTCATATATGGAGCAGTTCTACTCTGTCTTATAGGGTCGCTATGAGTCGGAATCAATTTGACAGCACTGGGTTTTGTCATATATGTAGGACAGTCACAGCTATACTTCCACATAACCAAACTAAATCAAACCCATTGCCATCGAGTCAATTTGACTCATAACAACCCTATAGGTCAGAGTAGAACTGCCCCCAAGGAGCATCTGGTGGATTCAAGCTGCTGACCTTTTGGTTGGCAGCCATAGCTCATAACCACCATGCCACCAGGGTTTCCATACTTTCACATAGCTCCTACTGAACTGGCAATAAACCCCTAAAATATGTAATAAACCCCTACAACTAGGAGCTAAAGTTACTTTAAGCCAGTGATGTGCTAGGACTGGCTCAAACTGGCTCCCAAGAGCCAGTTTGTGTATTTCTTCCCAACTCCATGTTCAGTGATACCAATTTAGTAGCTTGAAATCAGCCATGGTGGGAGTATTTACACCATGGAAATTGGCAAACCCTACAAATCAGGGATTTTGTCCCCTCCTGGAGAGCTGGCTGTTAAGATTTTACCAGCATATCACTACTTTCCATCAGTGTTATAAAAAGCAGACTCGAATCCTTCCCATCTCAGTCCGGAATTGTAGTCCGGGATTTCCAAAATGCCAACATTTTCAAGTCTGAAAGTTTACTCACTCCAAGAGAATACACCTAACAGCATCTTTAGTGTTTCTAAATTATACCAGAGGAAAAAAAATTTTTTTGCTAAATCAGCTTTTAGCAGTGCTCTAATATTTCAGTTCCGTGCTTCCTGACAGCTAGAAGTCTAATTACTGCTCTCCCATTCATCCATTCAGCAATCCTTGACTCTTCAGACCTTCAACCCAGTGAGGCGTTCAGATTAGTCCTTACTTCTCCTCCTCTTGTCTGCTCCCTGCAAAGGGGCTTCATCCAGATCCAGAAACAAATGCCTCATTTTTGCCATAAAGAATGCCAATCATATTACTAATAACCTTGCTAAGCAAGCATGTATACTTCACTCTGTATGCCGGCTGCAGAGAATAGAAAGATAAAACCAGCACAGTTCCTGCTTTTGAAGGGTTGCAGAATCTAGTGTGAAAAACATATCTAAACAACTGTTTCCCCACTGTGTTTTAAGTAAGCTTCTAGTAAGGGTAGTGACAGCAAGAATATTTTGGAATCCATGAGAATATCAAAAATGTGTACTTTCTCATTACATGGATAGTTCAGTTCAATGCAATTCTTTGATGCATTGTAGTGAGCCGGCCACTGCATTTGCTATGCGACATACCTGTCACCAGCCTGAGGAGATAGAAACTTAGTGGTAGAAGTAAACATGTAATCAGAGAGGTTATAATATAGTGCAAGCAGCATGTATCAAGCCACTCTGCAGTAAGATACACGACAGTCCTTAGAACTATGTGATGTATGACCATAATGTTTAAATAGATTAAATGAAACCGTAACACATACAAGTTGGTATCCCTTCAAGAATAATTATCTGCCCCACCTCAAAAAAAAAGGAACGAATTATGCTGGAAGTACAGCATTTCTCTTTCAACCACTAGATGCATTTTATAATGTTCACGGTTGTCATAAAACTAACATGAAGGTTATATACATGAGAAGTTAATGGCAGAGAGAGCTAGCAAGTCAAAGCCATCTTCCATTGATATACCACAATTTATTATGAACTGAAATCTTTTCGAAATGAGCAAATTAATATCTTGTAACTCCCATTAAGACAGTAATATCAAATACAGTAAGAAAAAATAGACAATATGTTGGTGCAGCGGTTAAGAGCTTGGCTGCTAACCAAAAGGTCAGCAGTTCAAATCCACCAGCCACTCCTTGGAAACCCTATGGAGCAGTTCTACTCTGTCCTATAGGGTTGCTATGAATCGGAACCGATGTGCCAACACATAACAACAACAACAGGAACAGATTACCCAGTAAACAAGGTAGGCACGGGTTTACTTTGCTTACTTACTAATCTGTAGTGACCAATTTCACATGCGTTTCACCGCATTTTATAGTGACCAATTTCACATGGATTTCGCCACCTCATGTTAGTAAGATTAGTAAGTAAGCACAAGCAAACCCGTGCTTACCTTGTTTACTGGGTAATCTGTCCATGGCAGGGATTATAAATTTGAAAAGAGGGGCTTTGATTCTGTAGAAAGGTACTGTGGGTTAGGAGAGAGACAGATGCCAGACATACCTAGAAGCAGAATCTTTGATATGGAGAAAAAATGTAAAATTGTTCACTACAGATGACCTGGTAAGCAAGGTAAGGACCATGCTTGCCTTGCCTATTGGATAACCCATCCCTGGACATAACCAAAACATCCAATTGATGAGAATTAAATCCCCATAAAGGAATCTTCTCAAAATAAAAGTTCATCTCACTCAGAGAAATATACAACAATTTGTTCTTAAAACAGCTTAATAATAAATTATAAAAATAATAAACAAAAAATAAATAATAAAACAGCTTAATAATAGGAATATAAAATACATTTTTTCTAAGATATCTCCTGAATGTATCTTTACATATTATTGAATAATTTAACAATTATTAGTGAGGCTATTTAAACAGATTTCATCCCAAACCACAATATCCAAGATGCATGATATTACATCAGTTTGTGTGTATACATTCAATAACCTTAAGGACCTTGCAAATAATTTTCAGATATAATTTAGACCAGGGGTCAGCAAATATTTTCTGAAAAGGGCCAAATAGTAAATATTTTAGGCTTTGCAGCCCATACCGTCTCTGTCACAACGACTAACTCTGTCACAGTAGTGTGAAAGCAGCCATAGGCAAGATGTAAACTAATGAACATGGCTTCATTCCAATAAAACTTTATTTACAGCAATATGTAGCAGGCCAGATTTAGTCTGCGGGCCATACTTGCTGATCCTCGAATTTAATTATGAAAATTGAGATGGCCCAAACATCTTCGTTAGTAACTCTGGCATTTAACAACATCCCCTTCTTGTTTCACCTTCACCTCATTCTGGGAAGACTGTCTTACCCGGTGTGTGCTAACCAATTGGTGATTAGCCATGCTCACTTATTAATATTTTATTTTAAACAGTCCTCTGCTCACTCACCCCCACTCAGCCTTCCTAGAACCTGGCAATAACTAAGCACATAGTAGATCCTCAGTGTAGGCAATTGGCTTCACTCCAAAAATAAAAACCCATTGCCATGGAGTCAATTCTGACTTACAGCAACCCTATAGGACAGAGTAGAACTGCCCCCATAGGGTTTCCAAGGAACAGCTAGTTGATTCGAACTGCCAGCCTTTTTTGTTGGCAGCCAAGCTCTTAACCACTGCACTGTCAGGTCTCCATTTGGCTCCATTGGTTCCACTAAAATGAGAAAAGGAGCTCCGCCTAAATTCTAATTGTCCTAGAACTTCAGGGTCTCATCCAGGACAGAAATGCAAATGTCGTAGGTTTTAGGAGTCCCTGAGCAGTGCAGATGTTGATACGCTCAGCTGCTAAGAGAAATGGTGAAAGTTTGAGTCCTTCTAGAGATGCCTCAGAAGAAAGTCCTGGCTATCTGCTTCCAAAAAGCCAGCCATTGACAAGCTCCTGGAGTGCAGTTCTGCTCTGACACACCTGGGGTAACCACGGTTCAGGTTCCACTGGACAGCAACTGGTGACAGTGGTACAGATTTTGTGGAATTATTATTCACAAATGAAGATTGCATTCAAGCTCTGAATTCATTGTTTGCTAAATGGAGAACACGGATTTAAAATGGAAACGGTAATTACTTTACAATAATTTCTTTGGGTTAGTATTATTTGATGCTTTACTGAGAAAGAAAATCAGTTCATCCTGACTTTTTTTTAATAAATTAAATAAACCGATATGGGTTCATTTAAGAAGTAATGGGTGACGGGGAGAAAAGTTGACGACAAGCTAATGTTTTCTTTTACAGCACAAAAATTTCCAAATTGAGCAACGAGCCAAAGCATTGCAAAGTTCCAAAATTTAATCTCCTGGGACAATAAACAAATTATTGCTGGTACCATAAAGTCTTCAAAATGAGAGTTAATTTAATTCATTGTCATCCAAATCAAAATCGAGAAAGCCTATAAAATGCAAAGAGTAAATTTTCCTCAAGCAGTAATTTTTCCTTTTCCTAAGCTTCATGTGAATTACTACATTCCAGGTTAACATTTCTCAGTGGTAGACTTTTGCTTGTTTGGTCAGTATGAGATGCGTCTCTGAATACATATATTTAATTTTCTAGTGTGTTTTTCAGAATAGTGTTACATATGCTTCCATTGAGCTTGAACAAATTCCTTTACAGATGTGGAAAATGAAAAGACCCTATGTAGAAAAGCCAACATGTAGAGCAGCTAAGAATGTTATATGAATGTAAAAAATGAAACCAATCAATAAATTAACTAAAATTTTGTAACAAGCTATTTAATGTTTGATCCAATCTGAAATATTCATTGTTTACTAAAAAAGTTTACATAAAATAAAGAAATGCATCCACAATTGCCAACGAAACAGGTTTCAATAACTAAATTAGAAAAGTGTTGAGAGACATTTTTATCCTTTTTCACTCTTGCAAATAAAGAAGCTAAACAGCACAGTGGGATAAGGCTCCCTAATTTGAATCCTGGCTCTATAGCTTAATAGCTAAGTGACTTTGGGCAAGTTACTTAACCTCTCTATGGCCTCAATTTGCTTAGCTCTAAAATGGGGATAATATTAGAATCTCTCTCATAGGGTTGAGAGATTTGAGATAATACTTGTAATTTGCTGTAAACAGAGCTTAATACATAAAAACAACTTTGAATAAAGGTAAGCCATTAATAGTATGTTCATCTTCCTTGGTTCTATATCATTTTATTTACTGCAACTTGATCTCACAAATGACAAACAAGAGACTCTCTCTATAGCTGCTTAGAAAGTAGAACTGGGTCAAGTAGTTTGGACTTAGATGGGAGAATCACTCTAGAGCACTACTCAACACACATGATACAGCTGTGGACTTCTGGTGAGTAACAATCGTGGCAGGATCAGTCTTGCACAGTGCAGGTAGGATGCAGAAACAATGTTTTGGACTAGGAACATTAAGCAGACCAGGAATCTGAAAATCAAAACTGTATACAGCGACAGATTCTGTGGCTAGCAACTTAACTCAAATACAAACAGTGTGTCTGCATGTGCACAAATCATTACGGACATACATTAAGAGGTTTATACTTTGCCTTTTCAGCCTGTCATAGTTAACTAGTGCTGCTATAACAGAAATACCACCAGTGACTGTCTTTAAAAAACAGAAATTTATTCTCACACAGTTTAGGAGGCTGGAAGTCCAAATTCTGGGTGCCAGCTCCAGGGGAAGGCTTTCTAACTCTGTCGGCTCTGGGGGAATTTCCTTGTCATCAATCCTCCCCTGGGTATAGAGCGTCTAGCCCAGGTCCAACGGACATGCTTTGCTCCCAGCTCTTCTTTCTCGGTGGTCCATTAAAAAAAAAAAAAAAGCCATTGTCATCGAGTCGATTCCAACTCACACCAACTCTATAGGACAGAGTAGAACTGCCCCCATAGGGTTTCCAAGGAGCAGCCGGTAGATTCAAACTGCCGACCTTTGGGTTGGCATCCAAACTCTTAACGACTGCACCACCAGAGCTCCTTCTTTGTGGTAGGAGGTCCCTATCTCTCTGCTGGCTTCTCTCTCCTTTTATTTCTTATAAGATAAAAGATGATGCAGGCCACACTCCAGAGAAACTCCCCTTACATCTGATTAGGGCTGTGATCCGAGTAAAGGTGTTGCATCCCACCCTAATCCTCTTTAACATAACCTAATTTTGCCCCATTAACCACAGGCAGAGATCAGAATTTATAGTACATAGGAAAATTTTTCTTTTTTTTTTTTTTTTAGGAAAATTACATCAGATCACAAAATGAAGGACAACCACACAATACTGGGAATCATGGCCTAGCCAAGTTGACACATTTTGGGGGCACACAATTCAATCCACAGCACAGCCCTTTTCACCATTACATTTATGTTTAATATAAAGACTTGGGCATTGGGTTGCCAACAAAGTAACATTTAAAAAAATAAAATTCAAGGACACTTAAATCTAAGTCTCAGGGCATGCAGGATCTCAGAAGACACCTCAATGTCTTCAGCTTAAAGGCCATGGATACCAGGTGCAAGATACTTTAAGCTTTAGCCAATTGAAACTTATTTTTTAAAAAAGAAAGGGAAGGCATACTTTACTGTGGATTGCATTTTAAAGCAAAGGCAATATAATGGTAGTTCTGGAATCTCATAAACTTTGAATAAAAATGGAGCAGTTCACACTTTATGCTTTGTTTTATAAAAGCTCTTCCAGATACTTCAAGTGTGAAAGCTGCTACTTTACATAAAACAGCATTCTTTTCTATAAAGCTGTGTTCTAAATATGTAACACTTGGGGACATCTCACGGCATTTAAAATGCATTGTTTTCCGGTCCTGCCCTTATTGGTGATGTCAGGAATAAAAAATATAAAACAGTGCCACAATTTAATGTATGGAAGGACTGTGATTTCATCACGCAATCTTATTTTTAAAATAGTATTTTTATCTTCTAAAGAAGGTTAAGAAACAAAAATTGCCCTCATACACACAGTACGTGTTGCTGGATCACTGCGTTGTTTTTAGCTGCTGTCAAGTTGATTCTGACTCAGGGTAGCCCCATGTGTGCAGAGTAGAACTGCTCCATAGGGTTTTCCAGGCAGTGATCTTTTGGAAAATCATCAGGCCTTCCTTCTGAGGCACCTCTGGGTGGTTCTGAACCTCCAGTCTTTCAACTAGCTGTCCAGTGCTTAACCATGTGCGCCACCCACGGAACTGGATCCCTAGAGCAGCCAATATTTAACCCGTATATTCCAGACTGATGAAAATATGCCTGAAACAGAAAGGGACCTCTCTCCATCTGATATTTCCATATACTATTATAGTCAACTTATTACAATGATAAGTATAGATATTTCCACATTTGTTTGCCCCTGGCATTAATTTTAAACCTCAGCAGCGGAATTAAACTTATCAAGGAAGATTCTGTGTTATACAGGTCAGGCTTACTCTTCTGCTATCATTTCAATAACAGGCTAGAAAGTGAAGACTGAAAAAAAAATTATTTCAAGTGACTGTACACAAATGGTTTTCAGTAATAGATATCAAGAGTTCTCTGACAAGACTCTAGCATTTTAACTATATTTTAGGCAGCTTTTTTAAAAAATGAATGTTACGGATTATTAAAAAAAAAAAAAAAACATTGCCATAGAGTCAATTCTGACTCATAGCTACCCTATAGGACAGAGTAAACTGCCCCACAGGGTTTCCAAGGAGCAGCTGGTGGATTCAAACTGCCAACCATTTGGTTAGCAGCCTGAGCACTTAACCATTATGCCACCAGATCCCCTAATGGAATATTAAAAACCAAAAAAAACCAAACCCACTGCTGTCAAGTCGATTCTGACTCATAGTGACCCTGTAGGACAGAGTAGAACTGCCCCATAGAGTTTCCAAGGAGCGTCTGGCGGATTTGAACTGCCGACCTCTTGATTAGCAGCTGTAGCACTTAACCACTACGCCACCAGGGTTTCCATAATGGAATATTAGTGGGTCCCAAAATCAACCTAGTGGCTCATAGTCTGCTTTTATTTAGTAAAATAATAGAAAACAATAGAAATATCAGAATATATAATATGTATAATAAAGCTGGGTATCTTTTCATAAAATATCTCTTATGTAAGGTGAGTATATTGTATCAGAATTAAAATCCATTTCTTATTATAGTTTAAACCCAAAACCTTTAAAAGTTAATAGAAAGTAAAATGCAAAACTGTTGACTTTTCCTTGCTGTTTATGTATGTAGTTCAATTTAATACATTCCCACAATATCTAAAGTTCTAATATGGAAAAATGATTCTCCACATTAAAGTCCAAATTTTCATTCCTGATGTTATGACTTACATTTTTGAGAAACTGAAAATAATACTTCTCTGTTTTTATTGCTCTATCCGCTTCCTCTAACTCATTTTGGGGATATTTGAAGTTATGTAGCACAAAGTAACCCACATATTAGTTGGCTTCCTAGGGTCCTACAAGTTTAAAACACTCTCTTCTTTAATTCGGCAATATGTTATTACTACAGTAATTAGTATTCCCTCTAATTTTTAAACTGTGAGTGGAATATCATGCTATGAAGCCAACTAACCAGAATATCTGAACGTAACTTAGAAAAAGTTTACTTAGAAAAGTGAATGCAGCCATCACTGTGGCACATAATAATTAAATTATTGTGACCAGTCACTGTTTGTTTATTAGCAGAAGACACTGTTCTAGAACTTGTAGGGACCTGGGATTTTGTGACCCACAAGCTCCCCATCACCCCCACTTCCCACACAACACACACACACTCCTTGAGTTCATCTTTGCATTCTGAGACTTTCTGGGGCTGATTTAAGGCAACCACTGGACCTCTGTGTCTGTTCTAATACAGTTCTTTTCTTTTTTTAATATTTTATTGCTCTTCAGGTGAAAGTTTACAGAGAAAGTTTCCCGTTCAATAATTTACACGCAAATTATTTTGTGATATTGATTGCAATCCCCACAATGTGCCAGCACTCTCCCCCTTTCCACCCCAGGTTCCCCATCTCCATTTATTTAGTTTTCCTGACCCTTCCTGCCTTTTTGTCTTTGCTTTCGGGCAGGTGTTGCCCATTCGGTCTCCTCTACTTGATTGCTCTAAGGAGCAGTTTCCGCACAGGTGTTATTGTTTGCTTTATGGCTCTAACATTTAGCTGAAAGGTGAACTTCAAGAGTGGCTTCAGTCCTGAGTTGGAAAGGTGTCTAGGGCGCCATAGTCTTAGGGGTTCCTCTACTCTCTATCAGCAAGTGAGTCTGGTATTTTTTTTGTAAATTTGAAATTTGTTCTACATTTTTGTCCCACTCTGTCTGGGGCCCACTACTGTGATCAGAGTGGTAGGTGGTGGTAGTTGGGCACCATCCAGTTTTTCTGGTCTCAGGCTAGTGGAGGTTGTGTTTCCTGTGGTCCATTAGTCTTTTGAACTAACTGCTTCCTTATGTCTTTGGTTTTCTTCATTCTCCTTTACTCAGATGGTATGAGATCAATAGATGGCTACTCTCGAGCTTTTAAGACCCCAGATGCTAATCACCAAAGCAGGATGTAGAAGAGTTTCTTCATGAACTATGTTATACCGATTGACCTAGATGTCTCCTGAGACTGTGGTCCCCAGCCCTCAGCCCCAGCAACTTGACCCCACGAGGTGTTTGGTCGTATCTAGGAAACTTCCATGACTGTGCCCCTTGTGTGCTCTATTATATGTATTAATATACATGCTGCACATACAAATACTATGTAAAAATATCCACAACCAAACCTGTATATGTACATGGGTGTACTCCTATATTCCTTCGTACCCCTGTTCAGCATGCACATCTACCTATGGCAGGAAACCCTGGTGTGTAGTGGTTAAGTGCTATGGCTGCTAATCCACCAGGCACTCCTTGGAAACTCTATGGGGCGGTTCTACTCTGTCCTATAGGGTCGCTATGGGTCAGAATCGACTCGATGGCACTGGGTTTGGTTTTTGTTTTTTGGTATCTACCTATGTATCTGCTTGTAAAATTATCACTTGTTTTTACTATTGTTATAGGATTGTATATGTTATAGTTCTAATACAGTTCTTAATACCTAAGGATGAACAAGCCCTTCAGCCAGAATCCCCCGCCCTAAAAAAAGACACTGTCGTCACAAATGTTGGCCATCCAGGGAAAATGAAAATCAAGAACTGCCTCAAGGACACTGACCTCAGCTCTCACTAGGAGGCTTAACAGGCCCCTTTGCCTGTAATAAGAAAGGAGGAAAAAAAAAAAAAGGAAGCCTCTGTCTTAGAAGTGGGGGAAGGGTCCCCAATCCTTTAAAAAGATAAAATTTCCTAGAATTTATCTATGTTCTTGAGAGAGATAGGCTTGTGATTTTTTTTTTTTTTCTCAACAGTTCTGAGTGTCAGGAATCTGGGCTTGGCTAAACTGGGTCCTCTGCTTCAGGGTCTCACAAATGTAATCTCATCCAGGGCTGTGGTCTCATCTGAGGGAGGATCCACTTCCAAGATCAATTGCTTGTTGGCAACATTAGTTCCTTGCAAACTTCCAGATTGAAGGCCTCAGTTCCTTGCTAGCTGCCTGCCAGAGGCCACTCTCACTCAGCTTCTTGTCATGTGGCCCTCTCCGTATGACACCTCACAACATAGCAGCTAGTTTCTTGAAAACCACCAAGACAGAGAGTCTCCCCAGAAGATGTATGACATAATGTCATAATCACAGAATTGATATTCCCATCGATTTTGCTGTATTCTGATTAAAAGTAAGTCACAGGTTCCACTCACAGGGAGGTGACTACACAAGGGTATGAGTACTGGGAGGCAGGGATCAGGGGGCCACCTTAGAGTCTGTCTGCCACAGGGTCTAATTCTATTGTCTGTAGTTTCAGATGGCTCTTTCACATAGGGCCTTTTGTGTGTTTTATAATTTTCAACTTTGTGGTCATTTTCTTTGTTTATTTATTTGTTGTTTTAGGGAACTCTTGAAGGCCTAAATGGAAGAGTCCTTCCTCTAGAGAGAATTTGTGTTTGCTTCTGCCAGTAGCCTGGGGGGAAAAGGAAACCTGAAATACAATGAAATCAAATTCTGGCTTAAGGTTTTATGGACCATGCAAGCAGTGAGAATTCAAATTTCAAACTTATGTGAGGGTCATACTGTGTTTACACATTCTTAGGGGAGAGTTTTTTCCCTATGACCCAAAAACAAGATCAAGACAAACGTATTTCTTGCTTTGCCTTTCTGCATAATAGCCTTTACTGGTTTATTCTTTCATTGAGGAGGCAGCCCTTGGCCTCTTATCAAACTCCTCACTTTGGGTAGGCCTTAGGCTTTGCCTCCTCTCCTCTTCTGCAAGCAGCCATCAAAATAGAAGCTCCTACAGGTAGATATCTCTAGGGATGTTGTATGTAATAAGTATATCCTACAGTGTGGCTTTAAAAGGGCAGTCACAGATGTGAGGCAGTAAACAATTGCTACATTTTTAGTATAATCTCTTAACGTAATTTAATGATATTTTCACTAGGGACTTGGTCATTTTATGGGTTATAAAATTTAATTTTGGAAAGTAGAGGCTACTCAGGAATAAGGGAAAGCTATAAGGTGCCAAAAACAGTAAGAAAGCATCATTCGTTCACTGATTTATTCAATGATTTCATCTTTCACTGCTAATCTTACCATTTCAGGAATAAGACCTGAAGGATCAAGTTTAAAGTGTGGGGCTGGCGAAAAGGGCCAAAGAGCATAATAGGACTGTTTTCAGTCTAGGCCTCAGACCAGAGAGATAATGAATGCTAGAAGTCCATGCAATGTCCAATCTAGCTTATGATAGCTGGGAGTTTGGAACAAAAAATTAACATGGAAAATGGAGTTATTGGATCAAAGTATCTCATCTTCAAGTTTTCCTCATGATCCTACAGTTGTGGTAGAGGGCTGGTCAAGGATTCTGCAGCACAGGCTCCAGGCCATCTCGGTAGAGGCAACGCACTTCTACCCTGAAGTTACATCTAATAAGGTCAAGACAAATCTCTTTGCTTGATTAGCCTAGAACATTGTGGAGGGGTGAACCTACCTGTCTTAGTTTTCTATTTTTGCCATAACAAATTACCACAAATTTAGTGGTTTAAAATAACACAAGTTTATTATCGTATAGTTCTGTAGCTCAGAAATATAAGACAGGTCTCACCAGACTAAAATTAAGGTGCCAGCAGTTTGCATTCGTTTCTGGGGATTCATGGGAGAATTTATTTCTTGCTCATTCAGGTTGTTGACAAAATTCAGTTCCTTACAGTTTTAGGACAGAAGACCCCATTTTCTGCCGACTGTAAGCTAAGGGCCTTTCTCACTTCTAGGGGCCACTACATTCTTTAACCCATGACCCCCGCTTCCTCCCTTCACAGCCAGCAACACCAGCCCAAGTCCCTCTCAGGTTTCAAATCTTTCCTCCTTCTTCCATCTTCATCTCTCTGATTTAGTAAGGAAAGGTTCTCTGTATTAAGGATTCATATGATTACACTGGAGCCCTGGTGGCACAGTGGTTAAGAGCTACAGCTGCTAACCAGAAGGTTTGCAGTTCAAATCTACCAGCTGCTCCTTTATAACCCTATGGGGCAGGTCTACCCCGTCCCATAGGGTCGCTATGAGTTGGAATCAACTCAATGGCAACAGGTTTAGGTTTTTTGTTTTTTTCCATTTGTTTGCGTAGTTTTTTTTTTGTTTTTTTTTTTTTGGTGATTATACTGGGCCCACCTAGATAATTCAGGATAGTCTCCCATCTCAGTTCCTTTACCCTTGACCACATTTGCAAAGTCCCTTTTGCCGTTTAGGCAACATATTCACAGGTTCTGGTAATTAGGATATGGACTTTGGGGGGCCATTATTCTGCCTACCACACAGCCCTACTGACCTGGCTCCATGGTGGTCCACTTAACTAAGAAAATTGCCCTAGCTAAAAACAGAAACTGAGTTGGGAAGTAGAAGGTAAGTTTTTTGTTGTTGTTGTTGTTTTTAATGGCCTCTCTTGGCCATGCCCAGCATAAAATAGGGGGCTTCAAATAATTACTATAATTAAATTACTATTATATAAAAGTGATTTTAGAAAGTTTAAAAAGAGGAAATAAACTTCTATCAAACAGAATAAGAGCTTTTTTATTGGTATACACTTACTTGTGATATAGAGCTAACAATAACTTTGCAAGCTACGTAATATTAAGTTTTTTTTTTTTTTATTACATATGATGGGGCCCTGGTGGCATAATGGTTATGGGTTAGGCTGCTAACCAAAAGGTCAGCAGTTTGAATTCACCAGCTGCTCCTTGGACACCCTATGGGGTAGTTCTACTCTGTCCTAAAGGGTCACTATGAGTCGAAACCGACTCGATGGCAATGGGTTTTTTTTTCTTTTTTTTATTACATATAATTAAGATTCTTTATGAAACAATAATAATCCAAATCTGTAATACCAAATCATGACATAATAGGGAAATATTATTTGTTTCCACAAAACTTTAATAATGACAATGCATCAATTTCCTTTCAATTTCCTTCTTTTTCTAGGTTTACACTTATGACACTTCACGTTTCAGAATAATTGTCTTTTCATGATGCAAGTTTATTTATTAATTCAACCCAAAATGATAAATTTAAAACTATTCTTTGTGACTTCAAAATATATTTACTTACCCCCTTTAGAAAATTAGTTTCTGAGTATTATTTAGTCATTTTAGTGTCTTATAGATGATAGCCATTTTGTAGAAGGTAAAATTAGTTATAAAAGGTAAAACTAGTTATAATCTCTTATTATATTAAAGTTTTCACCAAAATCTTAACATAAAATAGTCCTGCAATTGCTGGTTCTAACCAAAACCAATAACTATAAAAATCGGGCTATTTATGTATCTACTTTCTGTCATGAATAAATCCAGGAGGCATATTTTACCATAAAATTCTTATTCACTTATCTGCTAAGGTTTATCTGAGGAAACAGAAATATGTATTCCATTTACAGTTTGGGTTAACCTTTAGTTGACACTCTTGGGAACATTCTATAGCAATGAAATCAATTCAGGATGCAACCCTAGAAAGCGTACCTTTGATAGAAAGGCAGATACATGGACACTGAAGTTTTAGTCTTAATGGTTATACAAATCATATTTTGGTGTCTCTCTATTTCTCCAATGAATGCTATGCTTATAGAAAATTATTTGTTAGCCAAAGGGGCATGAGGTGTTTTGATATATCAAATATTATGGTTAATAGACATACATGACATGTAAATTTCCTGTAATCAAAAATCTTCTATGAATAAAACTTAATCATTGTTAACTGTATAGATGGCTCCAGAAATAAATCCAAATACAAAGAAGCCAATAACTTTTGGTTGGATACCAACCAAAAACACTAGAAAAAATGACTAGACACATTTAAAAAAACAGATTAGATAATCCTAATGTTTAGAGACATGAAAAAGGAAGCAATTATCTAGAAAAACACTAATGAGACTATCATTTGTTGGTTACTTACTCTGTTCCTGGGGAAGTACTAGTTTCTAAATCCTCACAACAAATTAGTTTTTACAACAGCACTGTAATTACATGGCATGACCATTTTAGAGAGAAGGAAACTAAGGCTCAGAGGCATTTTTTAAAGCATGCTTAAGATTAAATAAGTGGGTGTTGAAATTTTTTAATCTGAGTCCGATTTCGAATTTCATACTCTTTCTAAAATTTATGAAAAACTTAACTGTCTTAGGCTGGGTTCTCTAGAAAAGCAAAACCAGTAATGCATGTAATACATAGAGAGAGATTTATATTAAAGAAACGGCTCATGCAACTGTAGAGGTTTGGAACGCCCCAAGTCCTTGGATCAGGATAGAGTCCTTTCCCAATTCACGGAGCCACAAAAGTTGGTAAACCCAAGATGAGCAGGTTGGAGAGCAGGGATCCCGATCACAGGTTATGACAGTCGAGGAATCCCCGAGGTCAGCAGGCAAGACCGCAAGGTTTCTTCTGACTCAACTGTAGGGGCTGGAGAACCCAAGATAGGCAGGTCAAAGAGCAAGACACTTGCACACAGGCCGTGAAGACAGGCAAATCCCAAGATGGACAGGTAAGCTGCTAGCTCAAGTCCCACGAACCAGAGGTCAGGCAAGAAGAGCTACCAGATCCACAATAAGCCAACAACGTTTGCAAGGCCAGCAGGAAGGAAGTAGGCAGCGGAAGACGAAGGCTGAGGGGGCCATGAGCTGCCACAGCCCCACCCCACCCCTCCCAGTACCACTCAGTAGATTCCATCATGGGGTGATCACATATCAAATTTCAACAGGAAAGTGATCACAACACCATACAACTGCCAAAACACTGAGAATCATGGTCCAGTCAAGTTGACACACAATCTTAACCATCACAATTACCTACCAGTTGTGAGCATCCTTATTTTTTTTAATGCTGGGGGAAAAGATACTTTTATTTTATGGCTATTGGAACACATAGACAGAAGCTGTCATTGCCATGTTGCATCATTGCAATATAGGCCAAAAAAAAAAAAGTATGTGTCAATTTAAAAAACTGTAGTTGTCTGAACTTCTCGAGCCACCCTTTGAAATTTTCTGTTCAGCTCTTTTACTTCAGCATTTCTTCCATTTGCTTTAGCTCTCTACATTCAAGAGCAAGTTTCAGAGTCTCTTCTGACATCAATTTTGGTCTTTTCTTTCTTTTCTGTCTTTTTAATGTCCTTTTGCTTTCTTCATGTATGATGTCCTTGACAACTCGTCCGGTCCGTAGTCATTAGTTTTTGACCCACCAAATCTATTCTTGAGATTGTTGGCAAAGAATATTGACTATACCATTCACTTCCATAAGAACAAACAAATCTGTCTTACAAGAAGTACAGCCAGAATGCTCCTTAGAAGCAAGGATGGCAAGACTTCATCTTACTTACTTTGGACATGTTATCAGGAGGAACCAGTCCCTGAAGAAGGACATCATGCTTGGTAAAATAGAGGGTCACTGAAAAAGAGGAAGACCCTCAGTGAGATGGACAGTGGCTGCAACAATGAGCTCAAACATAGCGAAGAGCGTGAAGGTGGCACAGGACCAGGCAATGTTTCGTTCTTTTGTACAGAGGGTTACTATGAGTTGGAATGGACTCCATGGCACCTAACAACAACAAGTTGTCAGATAATAAGCAACTCATCTATACTTTTTTATTAACATATTGCCAGTACAGCATTAAGAGGGAATCCAGAGCTAACTCGGGAGCCGAAAAGAATAATAACAAAAGAAAAGGAATATTATACATGACCCAAATCTGTTGGACTTTGGCTTTTGAATTGGCCGTTAGTGGATTCCACATAGAGAATGCAAAATCCTAAAATAATTATCTAAATAAAAAAGTGTTTCTGTTCACAATCATTAAGTATTTCATTTTTTCGACATACAGGATAGTTTTAGAAAAAACCGACAGATATGACCAATTGTACTTCCTAATAAATGATATATGTATTAGTTCACTATATATTGATCCATCTGCAAACCTGAAACAAAACTGTGGTCAATAACAGCTTTCAAATGAGCATGATTTCTATATAATTCATAGAACCTGCAATAACTATCACCATAGGAATACCACTGGTAATCTTCACAGGAAGTCTTTTATTGAATTTGGATCATTTCATGAGCTAGAGTTCCAGTTTCTATTGTCCATGTTTTCCTAAGTTGTCAATATTAATTTTATCATTTTGACTAACAATATGAAGTGTTGGGTATACATAATTGAATGCCACATATATTATTTTCCACAGCTGTTTTTTGCTACATTTTAACACTATGCCTAAAAGTGTTCCCTCAAGATCAGCAAATCACGCAGCCCTGTTTTTCCTCTAAGGAATTTAGTTCCAAACACCAGTTATGCTACAAGCCTTTTTGACAAGTTATTTTCCTAATGAATACAAGCTTTGCATGAAATCAGAATGTCATATGTAACATATATATTACTTAGAAAGAGTTCATTAAGGTGAGACATCTCACTTCCAGAAAACACCTGAGCTCCAAACAGCAGTCACAATGTCGAAAATATCCATATGCAGAGTAAACGGGAACGGGGATTTCCAAATTACAAAAAAATCAGAAATTCAGCAAAGTGTTGCAGGCTAGAGTTCTCTGTGATGTAAACAATCACTGATCATAATACAACAGGTTCTTGCTTCCCTGCCTAGTTTTACCAATGAAAATAGTATAACAACGCTGAGAAAATGTGCAGCTGAAAACTCCAAATCATGCTGAGATTTGAAAAATCAGTACACAGACTGAAAAAAATGTGTGACTGGAGGTTGGTATTGCCTAATATATTATGAATTTCTTTGTATTTACTCTTAGCAAACCTTAGTATCCCGCAAAGAATCATCAGACTTTTAAAATCATACAATCTGACTCACCAAGAAGCATATTGTATGCTGGTAAAAAAAAAAAAAAAAAAAAATGATTGTGTGTGTATGTGTTAGCAATTAATGGGGGAAGGCAGAATGCATCTATGATATTTCACCTCAAAAATAATATTTACACCTGTGTTCAGACTTATCATCCACATAATGATAAAGAAAAACAAGTTTTTTGGTGCACATCAGTTGCAGAACACACCAACAGGCTCCAGAACCCCACGACTTCATTATATAAGCAGCTGGTTAAAAGTATTAACGCCAGCATAATCCAGCGAGCACCAGTGCATGTAGGAAAATTTGCAAACAAACCTGTTGTTTCCATGACTGGGAAGAGTAATTTTTCAGGGTGAGAAGATGCTGCATATTAGTAACCAAAAAGTAAAAATAGATTTCCCCCATACAAACAGGAAGCTGGATAACTATTCTTTCCCTCAAAACTACTCTTAGGAGATCAAAAGAAACTTTCAAGAATTATTCAGGTGTCTTCTAAATGTCCAGATTTCAACCAAAAAGCTAACAACAGAACATTCAACTTCAGAAAAAGATTTTGCATTTTTATGTTATTTAAGTGACTAATTTCAACCTGAGTATGGGCCTCTCTTTACTACTTTCATTCCTTTTCTCTTTAATGATTTTTATTTTTACTGTTGGCTTCATTCAGGTTCTTCTGGAAAGGAAGGAAGCCTATTCATCTTGGATCTTCACTTCGACAGACTTCATTCCACAATTCTACAGTGACTCAATTTCACAGCCACTGGTCTCTAATTTCTTTTCCCTTGGCTTCTACAAAAATAGAAATAATAAGGCTTGTTTGCCTCCCTCACGTTGAAAATACAGACTTCGATGTCACTCAGAAGTGACCTGTCTACTTTTATTTCTTTTTAATGCAGGCAACATCTTTCTTCATTAGCCTGAATTGTGATTAGCTACTTATTAATTCAAAGGAAAGGAAGGAAACTAGATCTACAAAGTGAACCAGCAAGAAATTTCCTTTAGAAAGACCCCCGCATAACCTGACTTTTGCTCTCAGTGGCCTCTCTTCAATTCCAAGGGTACATCCTCAGTTACCTGTGCAAACCAACCACATAGGAATCTTGCCACTAACAAAGTTATAGGTTGGAGCTTTGAAGGAAAGAGATAAGATGGGATTCTCTTTTTATAGCTTCACCTCTGCTCTCTTTTGAAAAAACTGAAAAATATCAAAGCTAAGCCATTTTTCCTGCTGGCATCCAAAGCGCAATTATCTCATCTTCCACCTGCCTCTTTGGAATAGGTCTTGCCATAGTTAAGCAGGGAACTCACATATCACACAAGTCAAATCATTAGATGGGCTCATACTCCCCCTTTCTGTTTGAATATGGAAAAACTCATAGACTCAAAATGTTATCCAAAAAATTTATTTTAGAGGATTTCTCCCTCACCAAGCCAAAAATTATCTTGTCATTTCATATAGAGGATTTAGGGTGTTTTATACTACTTGGCCGTTGTCAAGAATCACTGGGAAATGTGAGCTTGCAGTCTGCATGATTGTGTCCATCAGAAATATTTATGATCATAGGTAATCGTTTAAAAGTAGAAATGATGAATTCCTACTGATTAAATGCTCCAGTGTTTCCAATATCAATAGGATTCTACTTAGAAACTGTGAAGCCTAAATGTCACTGATTTTCTCCATACTTTAAGTTTCCATATAGGGACATCACAAAGCAGGTACTCTCTAGAAATGAACAAGACTAGTTTGAAACCTCATTCCCAACAGAAGCAGAGTGATTTTGTGCCACTATTTATACAGAGGGGATTAGTTTATGCAATCTATGTAAGCCACCAATAAATGGCTTCTCGGCTCCACACTGGTCCCTTGTTCTCTAGGCTGATTCCTTTCTTATTGCTCTGATGACAGTCTATTACCCTTTATAGTTTATCTCTGATCATAACAGCAAATCCCTAGTGGTACAGTGGCAGGAAAGAATCAAAACTGAGATTTCTTTAAAGGTTTGTTTTGTTCATTTTCTGGAAATTACTAATCTGCTGCTTTTATTATGAGTCCAAGGGGACGGTGATGGCATCTGTCATGGATTGACTTGTGTCCCCCCAAAAATATGTGTCAACTTGGTTAGGCCATGATTCCCAATATTGTGTGGTTGTGCTCCATTTTGTGATCTAAGGTAAAAGGAATTTCCCTGGGGTGTGGCCTGCACCACCTTTTATCCCTCAAGAGATAAAAGGAAAGGGAAGCAAACAGAGAGTTGGGGACCTCATACCATCAAGAAAGCAGCACCAGGAGCAGAGCGCGTCCTTTGGACATGGGGTCCCTTTGTCTGAGAAGCTCCTCAAGCAGGGGAGGATTGAGGACAAGGACCTTCCTCCAGAGCTGACAGAGACAGAAAGCCTTCCACCGGAGACAACGCCCTGAGTTTGGACTTGTAACCTACTAGACTGTAAGAAAATAAATTTCTCTTTGTTAAAGCCATCCACTTGTGGTATTTCTGTTATAGCAGCACTGCATGACTAAGACAGCATCTAATCTTTTGCCCTATTACACATCTAGTATATTAGCAAAATTAAGAGCATACTGAACTACAGTTTTCCAAAGCTTAAGGTACTTCCTAGATGATTGGCCACCTTCAGAAGTTACGTGCTTAGGAGTACACTCAAATTGTATTTTAACGGTGCTTACAATTTTCAAGGCAATATGAACAATAGAAAAGATATACCTCAAATCATATAATGACACTAGCTAACATGAATTGAGCAGTTCTATGTGCCAGGTATCATGTATGAAAGTCCCTGATGTATGAACGTTCAGTCCAAGGGCTTATTTTTTACACTCGAAAAGAAGAAAATAAATATTACAACTCAGGGTATTTGAGTTTTAGTGCTTCTACATGACAAGAACGAAACAACAGTGGCCATGAACACTTCACCTTCAACGTGCATGTCCTGGTATATATCACTAGTGCTGCAAAGATGTGCTAACACATTTTAAAATAAAAACAATTTTATCTGGACTAAACATAACACTTCTTATGGTCAATGTGCATACATTGAGTTCATCCCAATGTTTGTAATATAGCAAGGTGTCCTTAGTTCCTGAAGATATTTATAAACTTGCTTGTTAGCCTTTGGAGTAATATTCATTCATTTGATCACCTTTTTTTTCTTTCTTTCTTTCTTTCTTTCATGAGCCATCTGAAACAAGCTCTCAGCAAGGAACTAAAGGAAATTCCAAAGATACAGAAGTCAGTTTCCTTTTTAAGATATTTATTGCTTCTGCTACTTTATTTTTGGAAACACTACAGAGGAATTTGAGTTTAAAAGGTGTATTGGATGAAGTATAATAATAGCAATGGGCTGCAGAAATTTTATCTCCTTCTACATTGTTACAACTGGTGACTTTTTTTAAGTAAACCTTAACGGTTATAATTCTTTGCATGCAAACAAGAAAAATAAGTGTGTGTGTGAGAGAGAGAGAGAGAAGACAGAAAGTGCACCAAAATTTACCAAACACATATTGAAAAACATGCTTTAAAATATACCAAAAAAAAAACAGCCAGGAGCAATTATCATAAAAGCAAATATAGTAAACAACCTTAACCTTCATTTGATTTCATTGAAATCCAGAATTTTTGTAGCAAGTATTCAGCTGGGGAGGTTATGTCGAATGTTCCTTTATTGATGGAGAAAGTAGCATAGCTTGCTTCTCTTGCTAGTAATTAGGACTAGGCCTCCACAACCAATATGGAGTAAAAATATATATATATATCCAAAGAGTTAAAGGTGACCTCATAGCAAACTCAGAAATTATTTGCAATTCAAAAGAAAAAACATCTCAGCACCCATAGAAAAATCACCCAATTATCTTGGAGTCTGAATACTTGGCCTAAAACTCGAAAAACCATTATATCATTTTACTAGATCGTAAGCTGTCAATGTACCCTCTTGTTGTTTTTTTTGTTTTTGTTTTTGCTTTTCATTCATGTTTGTGGGGGGCCGACGTATAGTTGTGGTGCAGTGAATTACTTAAAATGACTCTCCTAGCCATACATGGTCTTGCGACTCCCACAAAATGACTGCGTGAGACTCTGAAAACAATGTGCTTGTGGGCCACCAAGGGGATTGGACAGTGTGCTAATAATGCAAATAAGGTGTGTGGAACCCTAACAAGGGGATTGGTCAGTTTTGCCATTCCACTGGGATTAACTATAAAATGAGGGTGTCTTAGTCATAGCTTCAACAAACAGAAATTTATTCTCTCACAGTCTAGTAGGTTAAAAGTCCAAATTCAGGACATCAGCTCCAGGGGAAGGCTTTCTCTCTCTGTCCGCTCTCGGGAAAGGTCCTTGGCATCAATCTGCCCCTTGGTCTAGGAGCTTCTCCACACAGGAACCCTGGGTTCAAAGGATGCACTCTGCTCCTAGTGCTGCTTTCTTGGTGGAATGAGGTCTCTGTGTCTCTCTGCTCACTTCTCTCTTTTATATCTAAAAAGAGTTTGGCTTAAAAATGTAATCCAATCTTGTATATTGAGTCCTGCCTCTTTAACATAACTGCCACTAATCCTGTCTCATTAACATCATAGAGATAGCATTTACAACACAAAGGAAAATCACATCAGATGACAAAATGGTGGATAATCACACAATACTGGGAATCATGGCATAGCCAAGTTGACAGGTATTTTGAGGGAACACGATTCAATCTATGACACCCCATAACTGTGAGTATGGTCTATGAGTTCTGTGTATCCACTGCAAAGAATTATCAAACCGGTAGAGGAGTAGAGAGTGCCTGGCATCAGAACTGGTAAAAAGGTTGGAGAGAGGAGGTAGTATGACATCAACCTCACAGGAATCAGCCTTGGGCTGATGTTGATCTTGATTCTTTCTCCTCCCCCTTGTGAAGTTAGCCTAGGAGGTCAGACACCGCCATGCCATTTTTACAATAGTTTATTATAATCTTATCTTCAAGTTCTTGATTATAACACATATGTTTCAGCTAGACCAAATTTCAAATAGCGTAATCAAATCTTAATACATGAAATAAATTGACACAACCCACAATCACTTAAAACGCTCACACAGTTAAAGTATTAAGAGGCAAACTGCAAAGAGTGCTATCAAAACAAAAGGCACAAAATAATAGCCTTTCAATAAAATATTCCTTCAGCCTAACAGGGTCTCCATGTGTTGCAATCAACTCAACAGCAACAGGTACGGGTTTACTGTACGACAGCTACTGTTCTAGGTGCTGTGAATACAGTGATGAAGAAAACTCTTAGAGCCCCTCACGTGAAGTGTAGAGTCTAATGGGTCAGAGGGTGATGTGTGCTACGCAAAGACTAAAATTAAGGATGCAATAGAAAGCAACAGGAAAGGCCTCTTTGAGAAGGTGGCATTTAGTATAAAATTGGAATGTCAAGAAGGATACAATCTTGTGAAGATAAAGGGGGACAGCTTTCCATGAAGAGGGAACACCTAGATTGAAAAATGGGGAAGTCTGGCATGTGACTAGAACATGGGGAGATAAGATAAGAATACAAAAAAAGAAAGAAAGAAAAAAAAAAACAGTGGCCATCAAGTCATTTCTGACTCATGGCAACCCTATCTGTACAGAGTACAACTGCTCCATACAGTTGTCAAGGCTGTCACCTTTCAGAAGCAGATCACTAGGCCTTTCTTCCAAGGCACCTCTGGGTGGGTTAAAACCACCAACCTTTTGGTAAGTAGGTGAGCGCTTAACTGTTTGTGTTACTCCGGGACTTCTAGGCCCACAAAATAAGATCAGAGAAATAGGCAGGAGTCTGGTCAGATCATGTAGGATTTTGTGAGCCTGAGTAAAAAAGAGGGGATTTTCTTCTAGGTGAGATGAGGAGCTTTGAGGCCTTTTAAGCATGAAAGTGGCACGATCTCATTCATGGTTTTAAAACATTACTCTAGCTGCTCCATAGAGGATGGATTGTTGGAGAAACGATGCTAATTTGGACTAGGATGTTAGAAGAAAGAGTAGATGGATTTGGGATATGTTTTGAACATAGATTAATCATACTGGCTGCTGGAATAAATGTGGAGAGTATTAGAAAGAACAGAATTAAGATTAACTCCAAGAGGGTAGATGACAGTGCCAGTAGTAAGACACAGAAAACTAAGAGATGAAATGTGTGGGGGAGGAAAACACAGTTTTGTTTTGGCCATGGCATGTTTCAGATTTCTCAACATACCAGTTCTTGGTGTTTTATCAAACAATATACTTCACTATCCTAATATTTATAAAATCTGGTAGTAGCAGAGTGGGTAGAGAGACTAAATTTCTTATCTTACTTTTTAGGCACTATCACACCCACTGTTCTCCAAGTCTCCTGTCTGAGGCAAAGTTGCATCTCTGGAGAAAGATGAGTAAGCTGAAATGTAAAATGGGCATGAGGATCAACATCCTTGGGCAACAATATCCTGCCCTCTCAATGTTAAAACGACTGACTCCAGAGGTTAAAATACTGAATAACCAAAATAAATGGAATGAAGCAAGAAGAAGGGCAAATCCCCTGATCAATGACAAAGCTGAACTGCCTCCAAGTAGAGGGTTCTTGTGCAACGTGGACTCTTTGGTTAGAAGAAGAAATCAGTATGAATGTTAAGGGGAAGCTCATCAACCTGAAAAATGTTCTTGTTCCCATCTGAAGCCACCGTGACCTTTAAAATCCCTCATACCAAAACACCACAGAACATAGGGCAAACACTAAGACAAACAAATCCAAGATATTTGGTTACAATATCAGGAAGTGTCAGATCCAGTTTATAGTATGACGGAAAGCAAAAAACATGCAATGTAGATCGGAGGACAGATGTAAGACAAGAAATAGAGACAGGAATCTGTAAGAAATACTACAGATATCTTACCCTAAACACTCCTGCCTAAAATACTTCATTCTTATTCTAGTATTCCATCCTTCTTTGCACTAGGCACCTGAAATAGTTGGCGTTCTTTCATTTAATCTTCACATGTGAGGTAGGTAGGTATTATTATACAGCTAAGAAGACTAATGTTCAGAAAATTAATTTATATAGTATTATACAAGTGGTAAAGCCAGGATTTGACTCTAGGTCTATTTAGCTTCAAAATTCCTGTTAATGCCTCCCTATTTTTTATAATTTGCTGGATACATTTCTGATTACACAGTAGGACACAGTATCATTTTGTCTGTCCACTATCATAGAGTGACAAACCATGGAGCAGATAACACAGAGGTCTTCCTCTGCCATGACTATCAGACCAAGGATGAATCTCTCCATCAAATGGCAAAGAAGCAGGGCTGTTCCTGATGAAATGAGCCAGCCCTCACACATGCACATCACTAAAGCAAATTAGATCTGCTTCTGTCTTGACTATGTTATATATTTGTTAGAAATGTTTGTGCTTAAGTTCTTAAAGCACGTGAGCTGGATTTAAGAGTGTGCTGGTGGGTGTGCAAACTTGCTTTTAGCGGATTGACTTGCCTGTCAGAGCACTTTGTAGGGACTTACCTATTTCCCATTAAATGTACAATAATTAACTGATGCAACACAGTGATTTCAGTTTGGTATGCCATTGTCCTTTTCTTTCCACAGCTAAAACACATACAAACATAAAAGAAGAGAAAGGCAGTGTATGGCAGAGAAAAGATTGGCTTTAGGTCTCTGTACCGAGGCTCCACTGTGTTCCAGCCAGCAGAATAGCATGGCCAACATTTTTTCCAGCATATATCATTAAGTAAATTTCTTTGCATTGCAAAAAATCCAACACTTAATCTTGAAATTGAAGGACTCCTATACAAGGAAGTATTTGTTAAAACCCCTCAAATTCTTGTCTCTAATGCAATTTAATTGTTTAAGGAGTGATATGTCTTACAAGCTAATGCATAACTCATGAAAATTAAGTGGTGAGAAACGTGCTAATTTTGGAGCATTTGCAGTAAGACACTATATATTTCAAAACTTTTTTTCACAGCTAACAAACCCATAGATATAAAACACATTGAAAATAAGAGAACGTATTTCCTTCTTGCTTCTAAAGCCACATCCTTCAATCATCAATTTATTATATCAGACAGCATTAAGCAAGCTTGTATATACAATATTCATATCTAGCACATCCACAATCCTTTTCTCTACATAAATTTTAAATATTTAATAACTATAGGAAACTTGTCACACATGAAAAATGGACATAAAGGTTCTCATATATTCAGTTACTATTATGCCAAGAATACAATATTATTTTCATTTTTATTTAAATGAGATATTTGTGAAATAATAACAATGATCATTTGAGTGCTTACTACATGCCAAACACAAATGGGCTATTTATACAGCATCTTATTTAACATTCAAATCACTCACTGAAAGATAAATAAAGCAAAAGTATTATGCCCAGCTACCTGTCCATCAGTTGTTCTTCTGCCATAGTTATAGAGTTGTAGGTGAGACACGGATGCCAAGCTCCCGCTTCCATTGCCATCAAGTTGATTCCTACTCACAGCAACTCTATAGGACAGAGTAGCACTGCCCCATAGTGTTTTCCAGGAGTGACTGGTGGATTTAAACTGCCAACCTTTAGGCTAGCAGCTGAGCTCTTAACCTCTGTGCCACCAGGGCAGAAGCTATGTATTCCCAGATTTCCTTACAGCCAGGTGTGGCCAATGAGTTATGAGTGGAAGTGATATAAGCAAAGTCCATTTCACTTGCTGAATAGACGTCATTGGACTTGGACTTGGACTTTCTACCCTTTTTATAGCTAGAACACTGTCTTAGTTATCTAGTGCTACCATAAAAGAAATACCACACGTAGGTGACTTTAACAAACGGAAGTTTATTTTCTCACAGCCTGTTAAGAGGCTATAAGTCCGAAATCAGGGTGCCAGCTCTAGGGGAAGGCTTTCTCTTTCTATCGGCTCTGGGGGAAGGTCCTTGTCCCTTCAGCTTTTATTACTTGTCTCCTAGGTGAGGTTCATGTAACATGACATTTATCATCCCCCATCTCTGCTCCCTCACTTGTTTGTTTGATCTCTTTTATATCTCAAAAGAGATTGACTTAAAACACATCCTACACTAATACTATCTCATTAGCATAACATAGAAAACCCATTCCCAAATGGGATTATAATCACAGGTATAAACCTGTTGCCATCGAGTTGATGCTGACTCATAGCAATTCTATAGGACAGAGTAGAACTGCCTCACAGAGTTTCCAAGGAGCAGCTGGTGAATTTGAACTGCTGACCTTTGATTAGCAGCCGAGTTCTTAACCACTTCGCCACCAGGGCTCCGCAAAATCACAGTATAGGGGTTAAGATTTACAACACATTTTGGAGGGACACAATTCAGTTCATAACATAAACTCTGTTCCTAATTAACTGTAAGGAGCTCCCAGCCAGATGGAAGCATTTAACTTAGATATGTTTTCAAATACATTATTTTGAGATGTATTTGTTGCAGCAGCTTAGCCTACCCTAATTAATACCAAACCCGCTGCCATCAAGTCCATTCTGACTCATAGTGACCCTAGAGGACAGAGGAGAACTGCCCCATAGGGTTTCCAAGGAGTGCCTGGTGGATTTGAACTGCCAACCTTTTGGTTAGCAGCCTAATTAATAGATTATATAAAACCATAAAAAACCAAACCCATCGCTATCAAGTCAATTCCAACACATAGCAATCCTATAGGACAGAGGAACTGCCTCATAAGGTTTTCAAGGATGCATCTTTACAGAAGCAGACTGCCACATCTTTCTCCCGCAGAGCAGCTGGTGGGTTTGAACCACTGACCTTTTGGTTAGCAGCCAAGCGGTTAACCACTGCACCTCCAGGGCTCCTTTTAATAGATTATATACATATAAATAAATGTATGTATATATGCACATACATACACACATATATGCGTTTTATATTCAATAGTCAATACGGGTTTTTGTTTATACTTTTGCAAGTTTATTAATCCATTAAGCTTGTAATGGATTGAATTGTGTCCCCCAAAAAATGTATGTGGAAGTCCTAACCCCTGTACCTGTAAATATGACCCTGTTTGGAAACAAGTGTCTCTTTTGTTATGTTAATGAGCCATACAAGCGTAGGGTGGGTCCTAAACCTAATCACTTTCTGAGTAGTGTATTATAAAATGCAGAATAGACACAGAGACACACATGGAGGTTGGAGGGAGGAATGCCAAGGAACACCTAGGAATGGCAGGAACTCCCAGGGATACCAATAAGGAAGGCGCCTCCCCTAGAGCCAATGCCCTGATTTGGACTCCTAGGTTCTAGAACTGTTCTTTAAAATCATCCACTTGTGGTATTTTTTTTTCTGTTACAGCAGGACTAAGTAACTAAGACAAAAGTTCTTTAGGAGTAAATACAGACCAAAACATCCAGAACCCCCACCTGAGCTATAACTAAACCTATTGTTTTCTGAGTATTAAACTGCTAATAATAACTAACATTTGTACTGTGTTTTATGAATTACAAAATCCCTTCAAAAATATTTTTACTTGATTCTCATTACATGTACTTTATTTTACAGATCCCAAACTATGGCTCAGAGCAGTTAAGTGACTTGCCGAGTAGCACACAGTTATCAACTGGCATGGAATGGATTGAGCCAAAACCTATGTTCTTTAGAATACATTATACTGCCTCTTTGCGGCAGTATCTTTAATGTTTGACTTAGTAAATTAAGCTTGTTTGAACTGTATACTTCAAAAGGGAAATGAATTTTGCCTACTGTTGTAATACTAAAAATAAGCTAAGATCAGACTTTCCTACTTTTATATATTTAAGTATATCTGGTATACCATGTATTATTCTAAAAGGTCCAGTAGACCTATGTGGAGAAAGAGGAAAAGAAAAATGCACAATTTTTAAGTTAAAAAGTCTCTTAGGAAAAAGTCTCCAAATTATTTTTAGATTTTGTTAGCAGAGTAATTCAGTGTGATTTAAGACTTTAGAAATAGAAACTGATTTTTTTTAAATCTATATAAATTTTTTTGAAAATCATTTTTCTGCCATGTAAAATCTAATATTCTCCCCACAACTCATCCAAATTCTTCTTTCTCTAAGGTTGTTGTTGCTATGTGCTATCAAGTTGATTCCGACTCACAGCGACTATCTTAGTCATCTAGTGTTGCTATAACAGAAATACCACAAGTGGATGGCTTTAACAAAGAGAACTTTAGTTCTTCACAGTAAAGTAGGCTTAATGCCCAAATTCAGGGTGTCAGCTCCAGCGGAAGTCTTTTTCTCTTTGTCGACCTTCTCGTCAATCTTTGCCCAGACTAGGAGCTTCTCAACGCAGGGACCCCAGGTCCAAAAGAGGCACTCTCTTCCTGGCATTGCTTTCTTGGTAGTATGTGGTCCCAACTCTCTGCTTACTTCCCTTTCCTTTTATCTCTTCTAAGATAAATGTGGTGCAGGCCAAACCCCAGGGAATCTCCCTTTACATTGGCTCAGGGATGTGACCTTAGTAAGGGTGTTACAATCCCACCCTAATCCTCTTTAACATAAAATTACAATCACAAAATGGAGGACAACCACACAATACTGGGAATCATGGCCCAACCAAATTGATACACACATTTTTGGGGGGACATAATTCAATCCATGGCAGCAACCCTATAGGACAGAGTAGAATTGCCCCATAGGGTTTCCAAGCAGCAGACTGTCACCTATTTTTCCCCTGGAGTGGCTACTGGATTTGAATTGCCAACCCTTCAGTCAACAGCTAGGTACTTAACCACTGCGCCCAGCAGGGCTACTTTTACTAAGATTAGACACCCCATAAATCTATAGTACTGGTCAGAAACTGGCCAGATGCATTCCTAATCCAGTCTCATGCTGTATTTAAACAATACTTCTCCTAGGTCCTCCCCTCCAAAAAAAAAGGGAAGGAAACAACAGCTTCCAATAATTCATTTTTGAACAGAATTAACCAACAGTTCCACTGTTATGCACACAAAGCAGAAGGAAAAAGACATAATTTATTTATCCCCCTATGTATCCTCATGGGCAAGTATTCAGATAAGATGGTTGTCCTGAAGACCCAGAAGATGAAAACAGCTACTCAGAGTAGCATCCTAGTCTCTGGGGAAAAAAATTACTATGAAACTAGAACCTCTGAAGAGGTGAAAAGAGGTCACAAGTGGAAGTCTGATAGAAATGAAATTTTGATGAGTTTTAGATTCCTCAAGTATGTTAGCCTAGGTTTAGATGATTAACTTTCTGGAATACTTAATATAAATGAAAATATTGCATATTCTTCTAATCTGAGATAATTATTTAAGATTCTATCAACCATAAGAGGAATTATTTAACACTAGATAAATTATTAAATTCATTAATTACCAACCTAGAGAATTATTGTTGGCTCACTTGATTAGGTCTCTCCTTAAAATCAACAGTTTAAAGACACTTCTTGAAATTAACCTGACACTAGTGATTTCAGAAGCCGCAAAACATATGAACTTGCTTTAATGAGAAGCTTTTAATTTTGTGTTCTCTTATCATTAATTGACAAAGAAATATTCGCTAACATTTAGGTTCAAAGTCATTACATAACCTATCTTTACATAAGAGTAAATTAAAAATTAAACTTCCTGCTTAAATTAGCAAGTAATGATTGTTTAATTACAAAAGAGGAAATTCTTGAATACTTTTTCGTGGATTGTTAAAAGGAAAGTAATATTGCTAGTGATGAAATGAGGATCAGAATTGAGTGTGGCTGATCCTGAGAAGAAATTTCTTTTAATGACTAGATCATTAAACGTCTCTAAAGCTATGCAACAGGTACAACAGAACATAGAAAAAAAATTTACAAAGATATAAAAACTCTTTCTCCATTGCCTTTCAGGATGCCACTTTCTCCCAATTCTCTTCCAAACTCTCTGACAACTTATTGGTATTTTCCATGGGTCCTTCCTCCTCTACTTGCTCTGTTCGTCTTATTTTTTTATTATCTCACATACTCCCCCAAGATGGTCTCACCCACATCCATAAATTCCACTGTCATCCGTATGCTAATCAAGATCCACATCTTCAGTACAAACCTCACTCGACGTTCCCATCCATATTTTTAACTGCCTTCTAGATACTTCTACTTCTGTAACATAGGACCTCAAAATTAACATATGTCATATTTGCTATCTCTACTCTCTACCCCATATCCAAACAATGTTGGCCTTCCTGCATTCCCTCTTTCAAGAAATGGTTTCAGTCTTCTCTATCAGTTTTCCTCTAGGCAACTCCATCATTATCTAATGTCCTCAAATCACTAGAGCAATGCCATGCTTCACAAGAAAGAGGGGATAACACTAAAATGCTGACTCTAATTCACTTTGGCCCATAGAGATCCACGCAGCCCAGATTATGTTTGTGCTTCATAAATTTTTCTTGAACAAATTCCTTAGCTCCCAACTATAGCATTTCTCTCTAGGGCTCATATATAGTTCATGGAATCAGAGTATGTTCCAGATGCCAGGCCATCCCCTGCAACCGCCCTTTCTCAAATCTCAGCTCTCCAGCAGCCAAACACAAACCTCTCCCCTAGAAAGCCCTTTTCTCCAAACAAACAGATGCCTAGGAAAACTGCTGATCCTGCACACCCAGACATACCTGAATCTCTATTCTCAACTGCAACTCATAAACACACACCCACATACACGTCTATCTTCCCAAATCTGTCAGCTCCAAGTTTGCATTTGTCAGTACCCACCACTTACTTTCATCTACATTACAGGAGTAGGGTAGTAAACTGACATAAGAAAAAGGAGCATGAATTAAAGCTGTCAATGTTTATAAAAATATAGTTTATCAATTAATTTCAAGTTATTTAATATTTCTGATAGGCCTATGGGCTTGGAGACAACGCCGTGGCTTGATAAAGGTTTAACAACAGGCTGTTATTAAATCTATGATCTAAGGTCAATATTCTTGTCTCAAAATAATTTTAGGATATTCCAGTTCATCTGATCCAACCTATTCACTTTTTCAGATGAAGCTGATGCCAGAAAGTAAATGAAGTAACATGCTAATTGTAAAGCCAGTTCCTTTATCTTTCTGCAGTAGTGTTCTATCGCTACATAACAAATTACCACAAAGTAGGAGACTTAAGCAACACCCATTTATCAGCTTGCAGCTCTGTAAGTCACTAGGCTTGGCATGACTGGTTTCTTTGCTCAGGGTCTCACAGGTTAAAATCAAGATGTCAGCCAGCTGCATCCTCATCTGGAGCTCAGATCATCTTCAAAGTCCATTTGGTTGTGACAGAATTCAGTTCCTTGTAGTTGTAAGTCTGTGGTCCCATTTCCTTGTGACATTCCTCTCAGCTCCTAAAGGATACCCACATTCCTTGTCATGTGGCCCCCTCCATCTTCAAATCAAGCAACAGAGATTCTTCCTCGTGTCAAAAAGATCCCCTTCACTTTGAATCTCTTTCTCTAGGAAGAGCCTGGTCCCTTTTATAGCTCACCTGATTAGGTCAGGCTCACCCAGGATAATCTCTCTTAAAGCCAGCTATACCACTAACATAGTCTAAGTCATGGAAATGACTATCCCGCTATACTCACAGTTCAGATCCATACTCAACAAGAGGGAATTATACAAAGTATGTACACCAACGAGTGGTACACCGAGTGGTAAACTTGGGGGTCATCTTAAAATTCTGCCTACCACACTATCCTTCCTACTTACAGAAGTTCTTTTCTACCACACAATCATGCACTAAATTAAATTAACCCCTAGGCAGGGAGAGAAAGGAAAAATAAAAAAAAAAGGAATCACAGACATGGAGGAGAATTGTGTGTGCTACTACTACGGCTTCTTTGACTTACCACATATCTGAATTTTACAAATTTCTAAAATCTATACAACATTCACTGTGGGTCTATTATATCTCTTAATTTCTCTGGTCTTTATTCAATAATTTATAAAACCTGATTCCAACCTTGTATGGAGATACATAAAGACATAAAATATTTATATTCTAAAATTTAAAAAAACAACAAAAAAGAAAAATCAGATATCAACTTCTTTATTGCTTAAGAAGAGTAATCTGTGTTACCAATTATCTGGTTTTGCAGTTATGCAATCATTTTAATGTTTCAAGTTATCTTCACAGTTTTTGTCACATTGATTTTATCGTTAAAATATCCATGTAAATTGGTAGAGCATGGATTATTTTTCTCATTTCACAGGTGGGAAAAAACCTACCTCTGAGAAAGTTTAGATGATTTCCCTCATCAGGTTAGGAACAGAACCAAGAGCAGATTCCAATTTCCTTCTCATCTGGCCTGAGATGCCACTGTTGCTACCTGTCATTTTTAAAGATAAGCAGCTCTTTTTTAAAAGGTATACAAAAATCACGTTTTGTTTATCTGTGCTTTACTCACAGAGTGGCACATGATGAGTGCATACTGACTCAACCGATACTGAGCAGTGCTATGTGCCAGATGGAGACCCTAGTGGCATAGTGGTTAAGCACTACAGCTGCTAACCAGAAGGTCAGCAGTTTGAATCTACCAGATACTCCTTGGAAACTCTGTGGGACGTTCTACTCTGTCCTATAGGGTCGCTATGAGTCGAATCAACTTGACAGCAATAGGTTTGGCTTTTTTTTGGGTTATGTGCCAGATACCATTCCAGGTCTGAGGTGCTGGATTGTCCCAGGACATAAGACACAGCCGTGCCCTCATGAACCTTATCAAGTTCAGTCATTACTTCCAAGAAGAGTGAATTCTGACTCACTCTCCACGGAGCACGTGAAGATACACAGAAAACATTGCTCTGGATGACTGAGCATGGAGTCTTTTGATGTGGGACACAAAGTTGAGCAAAGAATATAGTAATTACATCATGTAATAAAATAATAACCAGTCATAAACTCATTACAGTGGAACATTTCAGTTGAATTATGAAAATTATTCAATGTAAATTTAAAACACAACCTCTAAGAAGTGTCATTTATTCACGTGTTCACTCATGTGTCATTTATCCATTCACTAAAAAAAAGCAGTTAACACATAACAGTAACTATGTGTTGAACATGCCCTATAGTGGTTCTTTTTTTCTTTTTTTTTTCCTCTACTCTTTGAGAATAGGTGCTATGACTATCTTCACTTTACAAAGAAACTAAAGCAAAAAGAGAAACTGGCTCAAGATTACATAGCCAAAGTAAGTGGTAGAGTTGAGATTTAAGCCCTGACAATCTGGTTCCAGAATCCAGGAGCTTAATCAGTATTCTCTACTGCTTCAACAAACATTTGTTGAGTGCCTTCTAAATTCTAGACACTAGGGATAAAGAAAAGTTACTTGTTTCATTAATGAGGACCATAAACAGAAACAGCAATCTGATCTGATATGAATGTGATATGATCTAATATGCATCATCTCTTTGGGAACAAAATGCATAGCTACGATTTCTACAACATTCAGGATGGTAATGACCACTTCTTCCTCCTAAACCTTCCTATCATCAGAATAGAGTTCTCATATGTAAAGAAGTTTCTAGAAAGTAGAAAAATGCTACTGAACACTCCAATCAATGTCCACTTGTACATTTATCTGGGGTCTATGCCAAATATATCAGGTTTTAGCTTTTGAAATACTTCTGTCCTTGAACAACACCGCTCCCCTCCTCACCACAAAAAAATAAAAGCGGAATGAATTTTTTGTCATCGGAGTATAAACAATTTTTATAGTTGCAAACCGAAGTCACTTTTGACGGCATCATTTACGAATAAAATTTTATTTTCCTTCAAGAACTTTGGTTTGTCTCCCAAAGCTTTAGCGTAAGACAGAGAAATGTGTCTTATATATTTTCTTCTAATTACTCTTTTTGTGGCAACGGCTACGTAGACAGAAGAGAAACCAGTGCAGAACTATCTTTAGTGTATTGGAGCCTTTAGGGATTATCGCCATCATTAAAATACCCTAAACATTTAAATTAAGTTAGCGGCCTGAGTGTTTATGTGATTTTTTTGTCCTCTAATTTGTATTCTTCCCATAGTGCTGACTGTTACTTGGAGAATGTTTTATTCTCACTGCATGTGTGCAACAGTGTGTCTGTTTCAAAAGAGACATACAAGAAGAGATGCATCAGTATTCCTAAAGTGTTTTTAAACTCAACTCCAAATTCAAGAGATTTCTGGTTTAAGTATGAGTACACAGAACGTTTTCAAAAAAGCCAACCTTTCATCAAAATCTGTAATAGGTATGCAAAGAGAGACAAAATAACCTGGCAATTGCACTACATTTTCCAAATATTTTCTCTCACTTCTTATATTTCTTTCCCTCCTACTCTTTTTAAATCCACGTTTACAGGAAAGCTTTTTGTCAGCACAAAACCACTTCTCAATTATATGCTTAATACTTAAATACCTAACAGCTTATCTAATACTTCTTTAAATAATGAACCCAATTTTGACAATCATTAGCATTTTTCCATTCGCTCTTCTCTAACTATGACAGTACAGTACAAAGGTAGGGACGAAAAACAAATGATGCTGAACAGAGCAGTGCAAAGTCATATGCACAAGGAGCGGGACAGGGATCTTGGCATATTTACTAATGCACATTTGAAAATATTTGCCAAAACTTGAGAGCAATTTTTGAACATGGGTCTGCAACTTTTTATGAGAAGGGAATTTTTGCTTTCCAAAAGGAAGAGAAAGAGAATAGTCAAAGGCAAGTTTTCCCTCCAGTGGCTCGTTTACTTCTGTTGAATTAGGAATAGTTCCTAATTAGCAGGCTTTATGCTTGGACCAATGTGAACATTCCTGCCTAAAGGTAAAGACTGCAGAAACAAGTCATAGAGCTATCAGACACATTTCTTCAGGATGGAAGCTCTGTGAAATACTCTAAAATCTACCCAGAGAGTTTATTTTGTTTTCTTTTACCCATAATCTGTACAGTTGAAGAACAATACATATTTCAAAAAGAAAATCGGTAAAAAAAATGTCATAGCCCAGACTTGACATCAATTAAAACATTTACTAAGGCTTTCTGGATATAGCAGGTTGTCTCCCCAAGCCACATGAGCCAGGGTGTGTACTGAGAATTCCATTCTTCCAGTCAACTGAATTAAAGGAATATCTGAGTCTCTTCCTTTTCTCAAAAAGAGAGCAGAACCTGTTTGAGGTTTCTCGGAAACCACGGTCTTCATCACTGATGGCCTCACACTTTTAGAATCTGTGAGGAATTTCTCAGCTGCTGCTCCTACTCAGAATTTACAAAGCCAGGTGCTGTTGGTCTTATCAGGTCCCTGTCTCGGCAAGCCTCTCCAAGATAAAACGCTTCTTTGCTATCTAATCTACCAGACTTGGTCCTTCCCTTCCTTTCTCCTCTAACCCCACTGCCAACCAGAGGGATTACCCCACATCCTAGTCTGAGACAAGGCTGTTTCCCACTGCTCCAGGCCATCCAGCACCAGATCCAGCCTTTAGTCCCTCGTCCAATCTCTCTCATCGAGAAAACTGCAATTTGTCTTCCTTCTATTAGATCTCCCTACCTCCTCAGCAGATTCTTTCACAAATAAAAAAAAGACAAAAACCCATTTGCTTTCAAGTGGATTCCAACTCATAGTGACCATTTCACAAACAGCATACACAAATTTCCTCGAGATGGCAGGAGGAAGTGGAGAGAAAAGTCTTTATCCTCCAATCAATTATTAAGAGAGGCAGTACTGAAGTTTTTAGGCCCATTTTCTCAGTCATTGATCATGTTACTTGTATGGTAATTTGTTAAGAATCATAAATAAAACTGGATTTCCTCAGGTTAAATAAACTAGCCAAGGTTGAGATGAAAACACATCTGACATGAACCTTAAAAACCCATTGCCATTGAGTTGATTCCAACTCATAGCAACACTACAGGACAGGCTATAATCTTTACTGAAGCAGACTGCCACATCTTTCTCCCTCAGAGCTGCCAGTGGGATCAAACTGTTGACCTTCCAGTTAGTAGCTAAGTGCTTAACCCCTGTGCCATCAGGGCTCCTTACATGAAACTTAAAGAGTCTAAAAAAGAACCAGCTCTATTCTATAGCTCCTTTCTCCCACTTCATCACCAGAAGAAAGAAAACGTTTTACAGTTTTGTTTATGTTATTTCAATCTTAGTGGTTTGGGATATATTAAATCTAAT
Source organism: Elephas maximus indicus (assembly GCF_024166365.1). Taxonomy (NCBI): domain Eukaryota; kingdom Metazoa; phylum Chordata; class Mammalia; order Proboscidea; family Elephantidae; genus Elephas; species Elephas maximus. The sequence continues at coordinate 122,317,260 of NC_064822.1, forward strand.
TAACTGTGCTAACAGGTATATAACTTCTAGACTATTTATTCACTAAAGAAGCAGAAGCAACAAGAAGAAAGCTAGCCTAGAAGCTGACCTATGTTCTATGAATTTTCTTCCTGGCACAAGATTCTATGGTTCTGAGAAGCAAGCATTGATTAGCCTTAGTAGCTCGCTTGAGTGTGTTCTTTTGTTTACTCACTCCATAATTTACTATGTGCCAAGCTCTAAAATCTGAGGATATTAGGCAAGACAGATATGGCCAATGATCTTATTGAGCTCATATTTTATTGGACAGAAATAAAAAAGTAGAATAGGATAATTTCAGATAGTGGTAAGTGCTTAATATGACTAGGAGTGACTAGAGGAAGGGTGAAGATAGCATTAGAAAGAGCTAAGAATGCTCAGAGGAGGTGACATTTGACTGATATCTGAATGACAGGAAGAAGCCAGATGGGTAAGATCTGGGAGACAAGCATTTCAGGCAGTGAGAAGAGCAAGTGCAAAGTCCCTGAAGTAGTCACGAACTTGGCGTGTTGGAGAAATAGAAAAAATGCCCAATAGAGTAATACCATGTGTCATGGATTGAATTGTGTTCCCCAGAAATGTGTGTCATCTTCGCTAGGCCATGATTCCCAGTATTGTGTGACTGTCCATCATTTTGCCATCTGATGTGATTTTCCTTTGTGCCATAAATTCTACCTCTGTGATGTTAGTGAGGCTGGATTAGAGACAGTTATGTTAATGAGGCAAGACTCAAGCGACAAGATTAGTTTCTATTTTGAGTCAATTCTCTTTTCAGATATAGAAGAGAGAAGTGAGCAGAGAGAGAGGGGGACCACATACCACCAAGAAAGCAATGCTTGGAGCAGAACCTTCGGACCCAAGGTTCCTGCACTGAGAAGCTCCTAGTCCAGTCAAAGACTGATGACAAGGACCTTCCTCCAGAGTTGACAGAGAGAGAAAGGCTTCCCCGGGAGCTGGTGCCCTGAATTCAGACTCCCAGCCTCCTAGACTGTGAAAGAATAAACTGTCTGATGAAGCCGTCCACTTGTGGTAGTTCTGTTATAGCAGCACTACATAACTAAGATACCTTGTAATATTGATACAGTACCAGGTACAGTTAAGCAAGGCATTACAGGCAGGGAAGAAGTGTGAATTTTCTTCTCAGGACAACGTGAAACTTTCGGAAATTTTTGAGCAAGAGAATTACATGACCTAATTTCTTTGTAAAGAACAATTTTGATCACCACGTGAATCACAGGAGGGCAGGAATGGAAGTAGATTCTTTAGGAATCTACCCTTTAGGAGTTTTTTTAACAGCAGAAGGTAGAAATGGTGATGGCTTGGAATGGGTAATAGCAGTCGAGATGGAGACAAATAAATACATTCAACCAAGAGCAGATTAACCAGTAAGCAAGGTGTGCAGGATTTACAGTAAACTTGGGTGAAGCAGGTGAAATTATGCACTAGATTTTAGTAAATAAGAACAAGTAAGCCCATGCATACCTTGCTTATGGGTAATTCATCCTTGCATTCAACATACGCTTTGACGGCAAAGCCAACAAGTCTTGCTGATTTAGCCCTGGATAGGGTAACTATGGAAACCCTGGTGGCATAGTAGTTAAGTGCTACGGCTGCTAACCAAAGGGTCGGCAGTTCGAATCCACCAGGTGCTCCTTGGAAACTCTATGGGGCAGTTCTACTCTGTCATATAGGGTCGCTATGAGTTGGAATCGACTCAACAGCACTGGGTTTGGTTTTTTTGGTTTAGGGTAACTATATATCCCCACACATTTCTTGAGGCAGAACTGATTTCTGTCTGTTGTCCCAATGCCTTATATAACTAGTATCACTTTACTTTCAACAGTATCCCAGGTTAGGTAATAAAATCATATAGTTACCCTAGCCATGAAGAATAAAGGAAAAGAAGAATCAAGGATGACTCCTCAGCTTGAGCAACTGGATGTTAGTGGTGTTGATATTTCAGAGAAAGTCTATCAACACTGTTGTTATGGAAGGAAAGAATAGAGTTAGAACTCCATATCCATTTGTTTTGATTCATGAGCATTCAACAATCCCATGTTCCTTTTTCCATCCGAATTCAGTAGCTGCATCTCAAAACTTCAGAAGAAAAAAAAAGACAAATTTAATTAGCCAATTGAAAAATAAATAGTTCAAGTAACTGCTTAGAAAATAAGGAGTAGAGCAATTCCCAGGGGGAAGAAGCTTGTACAGGAGCACAGGCTGTGGTCTCCCAGTTCTTCTGCTCATATCATATGGAGATGAAGATCTTGAAACTGATCTTTGGTGCAGGAAAACTGTGGTAGGATGAGCTCTAATCTAGAGCCTGGAGCGTGAAATAGTCATTACCACTAAGTGAATAGAAGGAAAGACTCAGAGAAAGGCAGCCCTATAGAGAGACTGCTTGCACCATAGAAAATAGCATTGGCAATGGAACTAAGGGAACTAAGGCTATATGAGAATTCTTCCTTAGAAGGACGATTAGTACATGAATACTCAGCATCTAAGTAAAAGTGGCTGAGATAGCCCTCTGTAAAATTATAAGAGAAGAAAGATGTTTAACTATCTGGAAGACCTCCTTCCCTGAGATACTCTCAAGGAGTGTCAAGTTTAATATCATTTTGCATTCTGGGGGGAAAAAAAAATCAGGCTTATATGGCCTGACGAAATATCTGTTACACATTTTTCTCACCAAAAAAAAAAAAAGCTATTATATTGGTTTTTTTTTCTTTCCCCTTATCCAAAGGAGAAGTAACAGCAATGAAAAAATCCTCTAAAGTTTTCTTCATTCTAAAGTTCAAAAGATACCCTCAAGGCCAAAACAGGATTTCAGGCCAATCCTAAATCATTGTTAAACCAAATTAACACCAAAGCGCAGTACTAGAACTGTAATCCTTCATTAATACTTGAAGGACAGTGAGCTAAGATTAAAACCTCTTACTATACAGCGAACCAATATACTTTAAAAAACAAAAACCAACACCATCAAAGTGATTGATAATTGACTGGGGACTTTCAGAGAACATAATCTGGATAAAGAAGCAAATAGAAAGATTAGTTATGTTTCAAAGGGAATTGCTGCATTTCACCTGCTACCCATAATTTCCAGGCTATTTTAAGCTTCTCTTTTGGGAACTATCTTCATACAATGATTTCCAATATCACCCTAAACGGAAGAACCCAAGCAGTGCCCAAGGACTCAATGCTTATTTTATAATTTCATTAATTGGTTTTGTCAGTTGATAGCCTTAGGTTGAGCCAAACAGAATATGAAGAGCAGCAGGATTTAACTAGAGTCTAAATTCAGCTCTAACATCCTGAGTGTGTGTGCACGCACGTGTGCGTGTGCATGTGTGTCCCTTGGGCCAACCAAATCTATTCCTGTTAACCTGATCCAATCTCTTAAACACATATGGTTCACAGAAGCATCTGAAATGGTCTTTTAAAAACCACAGAGCTGAAACAGATAGGTAATTGCTAAAAAGTCATTGCATTAGAACTCTACGTGAAGCCCGCTATTTTTCCAGGTTTTCAGTATCAACAGCTGTGGGTAACACATTTGATTAGGCTTTTGCCTATGCAAATGTCATTTGTCTTGCCACTTATATTTGCTTTAGTCCCTTAACAGAGTTCTTTAATCACAGATATTTCCATAGATCCATCAAACCTCACTCATCATTTTATCCTGTACTCTAAATTAAGCTGGATATCATTTAGACGTTATCCTTTATGAGTTATGTCCTGCCTAAATATTATCAATTCTCATAAGACTGCCTGCCCTTAAGGTTGCCTGCTACCTCTAGGCCACTGCAGTGATAGCTCATTTCACTTAATATTAGAGTCTCCCGTGGTTTCAACTCACATTCAAATCTTGGCTCTTTCACTGGATAAAATTTCAACACTATTTCAGAAGAGTCTCTAGCCTCTAAAAAAAAAAAAAAAAAACCTTCTAGTCCAGTAAAATTAAACTCTAGGGGAATTTCTTGAAGAATTTCAGTGAATGGACTGAATTGAAAAGCTTTTCCTACAATAAGCAATGAGCTATAGGAAATTGGACTCTGAACAAAATCTCCTGGCAGTCATTTGCACATCCATAATGTAATAGAAAATTTTCAAACTCTACCACAAAGTTATCGAAATTATACTACAAAATCAAAGAAAATGTTTCTACTTTGGAAAACAAAAACATGCTTTTACAGTTTCGAAAATGGTAAGGTTTGTAAACAAGGCAATTGACATCATTTTGAGCAATCTACTGGTTTGGACACAGAAAAAACTCTCCTCAAGACTATGTGTGACAACAGAGGAATAGTTGGAGAGTCAGAAAAGCCACTATCAATCCTCATACTACAGCCTCAAGGTCAAAGGAAGAACTAGTCTACCCTGTAACTCTTTCCTGAAATTACTTAATTATTCTATTTTTTTTCGTGTTGAACATGACAAATAATTTTCCTAAGGGTTATTTAATTCCAATTGCAGCATTCATTTTTGAGGGAAAATATTCCCAGTTCAATTAAGATGAATAAGCAAAGGTATCTCTTCTTTGGTTGTTCATTCCTTTCCAGGAATCTGCCATTTTTGTTAGAACAATTCATAAATCCTTCAGAGGATACCCAGTTCGGATTTAAGTTATAATCCCAATAATTAAGACTAGATAATTCTGGCAAAGGTGAATTTTCACCTTATATATTCAGATATTTATGCCTATTCTCCATTGTCTTTCCACTTTCAGCGAATTCAAACAAAAGATTTGGATGTTCACACATACAGCAAAATTAATTTGATTAAACTGGCATTTGTTGAGTGCTTAAAGTGTACTTTTGTAGGTACAAGTAGATTCTTCTTATCTTAGGTGCCAAGGCAAAGGCCTGGCATCAAGGCCCAATGCAAGTTCCACCTTTTTCATCTAAGATTTCTGTAATTATTCTGATCCACAGTGATTTTTTTTTTTCTTTCTCTAAGCAACTACAGAATTTATGTCTATATTTCTCATTTTAATTCAAGGCAGTGAATGTCCATTTGACATCAGGTAACATCATTAGAGAGCTTTGCACGTGTTTAGCATACAGTAGATATATAATAAATATTTGCCTTCCTCTTTAACCTAAGGTACATACTTACATAAACACACAGAAACACGTTACTTAGGTAATGTCTATCCAGATACAAAAATTCCTTCAGGCCTTAGATTTTTATGCCATGCACTTTGCAATCCTCCTATGACTATGTAAAGAGAGGATAAATTGTACCCAGTGCCACATCTGCCACCTATTGGCATCTGTGTCCATACACTCCACCTTCTGTTTTGATAATAGCCATGCTCCTAGCTAAGATCAATGCTCTACTTCTGCACTAGATTACATCCCCTTGTGTCTAGTCAAAGACATGGATCCATACATGAGCAGATTATCCTCTACAAGACCACTCTCATAGACACACAAACATGCTGTTATTTCTCCCATATTAAAAAATGATAATAAAACTCTCTTGACCCTATTCCCCCATACCTTCATTCCTATCACCTTCTTTCTCTCCAACGCTTTTCAGCAAAACTCCCTAAGAGCTAAACTCCAAGTGACCACCTCCCATTCTTTCTGATCAGGCTTTCACACCCTCAGAAAGCACTCCTATCGAGGTTACAAATGACCCTCTACCTTGATAAATCCCATAGTCAGTTCTGAGCCCTCATATTACTTGACACAAATAATCAGTCCAGTTTCCTTGAAATATCTGCCTTACATGACTTTCAGGAAACCACATTCACCTGGTTTTCCTTTCCACTCCTTCTCAGCCTCCTGTTCATCTCCCAACCTCTAAGAACCAGAATGCCACACAAGTGTCCTTAGATTGCTCTTTTTTTTTTTTCTAGCTATACTCCATCCCTTGGTAAATTCATCCAATTTCAAAGCTAAAGCCATGGTATCTATACGTGATGGCCCCCAAGTATATATTTCGTAAGAGTCTCTAACCTCTAGTCCAATAAAATTAAACTCCTGGGGAATTTCTTCAAGAATTTCAATGAATGGACTGAATTGAAAACCTTTTCCTACAATAAGCAATGAGCTTATTGTAGGAATGTACCAATTCAATATCTGCATTTGGGTATCTAATAACCATCTCATAACTTAACTCTTATTGTTCTGTCCTCTAAGCCTGTTCCTCCTGCAGTTTTCCCCTTTGTGGCTCCATCCCTCCAATTGTTCAGGACAAAATCCTTGAGTCATATTTGACTGCTTTCTTTCTCTTATACCCCACATCCTATCCTTCCATAAATTCTACTTTCAAAGTATAACCAGAATATATGGGCTGCCCACTATCTCTGCTACTACCACCCCAGTCCAAGCCACCATCATCTTTAACCTGAATAATTGCAATGGCCTCCTAATTTCATCCTGCTTCCAATATTACTAACTACTGGTCTATTTTAAACATAGCATGCACAGTGGTCCTGTTAAAATACATGTCAAATCATGGCAGTCCTATGTTCATCTAAAGGCCCTCATTTCACTTAGGGTTAAACTCTAAGTCCTGACTATGACCTAGAAGTCACAGCACTACCTAGATTTTTTATTTCTATGAACCTCATCTTCCCTTACTCACTACCCTCCAGCCATAGTTGCTTTTTGCTGTTCCTTGAAAAAGCCAGGTCTGCTCCCATCTCAGGGCCTTTGCATTGCTGTTCCCTAGGCCGGTAATTCTCTTCTTCCAGATATTTGCAGGGCATATTCCCCTACTTCTTTCTGAGCAATGTTACCCCAGTCACTTTACTCGGATATCACCTTCTCATCTTGGTCCCCACGTTTCATATCATCCTTTTCCTGCTTGACATTTTTTTTTCTTAAGAATGTATCTCTATCCAACCTACCACATATTTTACTTATTTCTGGTCTTTATTGTATTATGTATCTCAGCCACCAGAGCATAAGCTGTATGAGGAGAAGGAATTTTGACCTTTCTTCCCACTAATGCAGCCCAAATGCCTACAACAGGGCCTGGAACATGGTAGGCATTTAATAGATATTTCTTGAATGAATGAATGAACATCAACAACAAATGTATTGGGCACCTCCGGCAGAAGGTGATGACTAGGAGATGGCTCTGAGGTCAATAGTGTGATTTTTTTTACAAATCTTACTGCAAAGGGAATATTCTATGAAGGAAAAAAGGGCATAAAGTTTAAACTTCTTTAGCCAGTTTCAGAGACATGGGCCCTACAAATCATCTCCCCACAAATCTCATATAGTTTTTAAAACCATTATTATTAAGTGAACAATTACGATTTATTATTGCTTAGACATTTTCTCTTAGACATTAGTTTAGAGCCAAATTCACACATCGGTAGAGTTTTTCATTTGCTATATGAAAACTTTATAGTCCATTGGTACCCTCTTTATAATCAATAGGTACAGTATATTAATGGATATTTCATAGGATTTCGTACACAAGGTTATTATTTTAAACTATTATAAAGGGCTTGATTGTTATAGTTTTGTGTTCATAACACAGTATTGCTATATCTCTGATTTATCTGATTTTGCGTCATTGGTTAGGATCACAACCTCCAACAATATTGCTCCTTTGGGAAACTGTTATCTGCTTTATAGAACCATTTTCAGGAATGCATCATGATAGAAAGCAATGACTGAGTATATTTACATGTTTTTACCATAAGCCACTCTGCATGCGCTGTATAGGTTTATCAAGGTAGTATTCATGATGGAAATGAAGATTTCAAATAGATGCAGTTAGAATTATAAATGCTTAATGGCAAAATGCACAATGAAAAAAATAGATTGCTAGGGATTTTTTTTAACTAATTCACACATTCAAATGAAATTTGGCTTCAAACTGGTTGTGTGTCTTGAAAGCAAGGAATCAATAAAACCCCCTGGGGAGTCGATAAATTTTAGCTATAAAGATAATAACTGCTAGGATTTATACATCCAAACAGGCTTTGTTCCTTTTAAAGTGATAACCTTGCAAGGCTGCACCATATTCTAATGATGGTGCCATACGTTCAGAACATTTTGGAACTCCACCTTCAAAAACACCGCCAAAGCCTATATCACACTCTAGATTGTCCTCAGAGGGCCACACGTTCATAGTTGAAGGGTAGATTTTCTTTTTAGAACAACCAAAATTATTAAAACTGAGTAATATTACCCTTGGTCTAAAATGAGATTTAACTAGAAAATAAAAAGGCAGATGTCCTTGTAAAGATTATATATTTACTCGGAAAGCAAGTTCAAAAGGGGAGGAGATTTTTAACAGGTACTGAGCAACTGCAGAGGGGTTAAAATGTATACAGCCTCCAAGGGGGATTACTTTGAAGGATATCAATCACTTTGATTATAAATCCAGGAACGTTCATGTTTTAAAGGTTCTACGGCATATTCTGTAACTTTAGGTACCAGAGACACTAGGAGCCAACCTTCCCCATCCTTCTTAGGGTCATGCCTCCTGACTTTGAAAATATTTGTATCATTGACTAAGGTAGCTCTTGACTTTATTAAGAAAGAATTTTAGAAAGAAACTAGTTTTCCTTTTAAAGTTCCAAATGGATACATAATGCAGAAAAAAAAAAAAGCAAACATAAGCCTTAATTTTATCCCAGAATTACCTAATATATTTATCTGTGTATTTATTTTGACTAACTTTGAATGCTTCCTTTAGTGCAGATTATCTTATAAACACATTCAGCATGTTAATCCATTTGGTCTTTACAAGAACCCTGTAAAACACATGTTACTATTATCTTCATTTTGCGAATGAAGAAACTGAAACCAGAGAGAGTAAGAAACCACCAAAAACCACACACCTCAAAAGATGTAAAGCCAGGACAGGAACACAGGCAGTTAATTACAGATCCTGCCCTCTTAACTGCAATGGTATACTGTTTAGAATATTGATCAAAGTTATCAGAACAAATAAGGATATGCAAGAGTGAGGAGAAATAACACTAAAGCACCAACTATCAAGAAGTTATTCTTAATTGCCCAGCTTTCCCAATGCTATGGATGGACCATTATACCTACTACCTATGTCCAGGCTGCAAACTCCAGACCCCATCTCTCATACATAGGGCCTTGCTAAGGTGTCTGAGTGAGGAAGTAAAAGTGCCCGGCTTACATAATCTTGGAAAACATTCCTACCTCATGATACATGCAATCACAAGAGCATCATAAACTAATACTGTGGGAACAGGAAATGAGCAGTCTTTAAATGTCAGGCACTGTGTTAAGCACTAGGGCTGCAACTGAGAGAAGAGACATAGTTGCCATTCTGATGGAGTTAACATCCTGGGGTGAGGAAGGGAGAACAAGCAGACAAATAAAAGAAATAATTATGAGTGTTATTCAAATTATGAGGAAAATGAGCAGGGCATTGTGGAAGAGAATAAAGAGAGTGATCAGGAATGGTATAGAAGGCCACTGTCAGGCCCCACACAAATGCACTGAAATCCTGTAAGACCAGATGGCATAACAAGGAATACAATGTAGAAGTGGCACAACAAGACATCATGAGCTTAGTACCCACATCTTAGTGACACAGCTCAAAAGAAATTTTTTTAATAAGGCATGCTCAGGATTGCCCAAATCCCACCCTAGCCTAAAAAGGGTTAAAAGGCAAAAAGCCCATAGTTTTGGGATCCTCTTACCTGAAGGGCATCCGATTCTACTAAACTTTGAGTGAACCTCTGTGAAAATCATAGGAGGTACCAGGAATCTGCCTCCATTCCCATTAACATACTGTTAAACCCGTTTGTGTCCTTAACATTGCTTATTTTCTCATTCACTAATAATACAAAGGAAAACTAACATCACTCAAAGAATTCTTTTGCCAGTCCTCATGTTTGAACCATCCTTTGTGAACCGGCCTACCTCAGAAAGCCTCTCTGTGGATGTGATATTTAAGCCGAAACCTAACAGATGAGAAAAAGGCAGGTACGCAGATCTCCAAGGAGCAGAGCACTATAGGTTTGGCTCAAAGAGTCAACGTTTACAAAAACTGATATTAGGAAAATATCTCTCTATTATTGCCATATCTTTCCTAATGCCTTTTTAATTCACCGTTTTCCATTACCATAAAACCAGCATCCTGTGATAAACTGTGGAAGCCATTATCAAGGAAAGCAGAGAGGTGAATTTTGGTTCTCTCATTTCAGGTTCTTATCTTAAATCTTGTGAGCATTTAATATCTTTAAGCACAGCTCAACTCCCCAGATGAATCTGGGGGCTCCTATCTTGGTGCCAAAGATGTTGCACAAATTGAAATGTGCTCTTTCAAAAGTCAAGCATCCACACATCACTGATAATGCAAACACGAAAATCACATCCAGAAAACAGGGACAAGGTGAAAGAGCTCAGTTCTAACGAAACCTAAATCAAAAAAAACAGGGACAAGGTGAAGGAGCTCAGTTCTAACTATCCCTGAATCAAAAAAAATACAGGGACAAGGTGAAGGAGCTCAGTTCTAACTATACCTGAATCAAAAAAAAACAGGGACAAGGTGAAGGAGCTCAGTTCTAACTATACATGAATCAAAAAAAAACAGGGACAAGGTGAAGAAGCTCAGTTCTAACTATACCTGAATCAAAAAAAACAGGGACAAGGTGAAGGAGCTCCGTTCTAACTATACCTGAATCAAAAAAAAACAGGGACAAGGTGAAGGAGCTCAGTTCTAACTATACCTGAATCAAAAAAAAAAAAAACAGTTTAAAAACAAACTCCCTAAGGCAAAAAGATATGTAGGATGTCCAATGCGACCTATTCATAGATAAGAAAATGCAGAATGTTAGCTGAAAAAGCAAGAGACTGAAGGCACCAGACTGCAGCTCTTTTACTAAGAAATTGGACATCCAGGACTATAAAAGTCAATTACATCTTAGGTCTACCCTTTTTAAAGTATTTCCTGATGAAACAAATGCCAAGATTTTGCCTTTGTAAAATGTTTAATAAAAATATTTCTTGGCACCCAGGCATCCTTTTAACTCAGTACTGAAGTCACTCCTGAGGTTCACCCTTCAGTCAAAGATTAGACAGACCCATAAAACAGAACAAGACTAAATAGGCACAGCAGCCCGGGGGCAAGGACGGGAAGGCAGGAGAGGACAGGAAAGCTGGTAATGGGGAACCCAAGGTCGAGAAGGGGGGAGTGTTGACATGTCATGGGGTTGGCAACCAATGCCACAAAACAATATGTGTATTAATTGTTTAATAAGAGAGTAATTTGCTCTGTAAACCTTCATCTAAAGTACAACAAAAAAATTTTCTAAAGTGTGTAACACAATTTCCAATATTTTAATACTGATAGTTCAATGTTAAGAATGAAGTAAAAAATGCTGTGCAGTGCAATGGATTGCTTTAATATGGCCTTTCTCACCATGGTCTTGTAACTCCCATCAAATGACTGGGAGGGCTATGCAAATGAGCTGCCTATGGCCCACCAGAGCGATTGGATAGCCTGCTAATAATTCAAATAAGATGTATGGCACCCTTATGGGGGTAGAACAATGCAAACAAGGTACATGGAAGCCTAATGAGGGGATTGGTCAGTTTTGCATCCCACTAGGCTTAAAATGAGCCATCCCAGAGGCAGAAAGAGGACCTCACTACCACCAAGAAAGAAGAACTAGGAGCACAGAGCATTCTTTTGGGCCCTATCCTAAGAACCTCCTGGACAGAATCTCTCTGTCTCTTAGAAGACAGAGAGAGAGAGCTGTAACACCAGAGATGGCGAGAAGCAGCGGCAGGGAAATGGCGGCAACAGAGGCAGCAGAACAAAGAAATCGACAGGAGATGTCCCAATGGGCTTCCCAGCCCACGGAGCAAGAAAGCTAAATGCCTTTGAGCAGGAGGCTTACTGGCAGAGTAGACTGCCTCCAGGCACATGGCAGCAGAGCTAGGCTTGTCAACCCATGGAGCGAGAGAGCTAAGCATCTTCTGGCTGAGGCTTACTGGTGGAGTGGGGCGCCTCTGGGCACCTATCAGTGGAGCTAAAGAGTTTTGTAACACTTTTCCAAGCAGGGCAGAGGCCAGGCCAGGCCAGGCCAGCCCAAGAAGTCCAAGGGGCTGATGGGCCAAGAGCCAAAAGTCTGAGGGCCAGGGAGAGGCCTGCCTATGGACATGGCCAAAGAAGCTGTCCTGACCAAAGAACTGTATCCTGAGTCGTTCCTGATCCTGAATTATAACTTGTTACTTCCCTAATAAACCCCATAATGTGAGTATGGTCTGTGAGTTTCGTTCGAGTGGTCATTACAACAAATTATCAAACTCAACAGAGAAGTAGAGAGTACTGTGGGAGGGATGGCTGGTGTTAGAATCGGCAAAAAGGTTGGAGGGTGGAGGTATGTTTGACCTCCACCTCATAGGAATCAGCCTTGGGCTAATGCTGATGGTTATTCTCTCTCCCCCTAGTGAAGTTAGAGGAGGTCAGATGACTCCACCACACCATATTTCATGCTGACGGAGCTAGTGTTGAGACATGGGCACAAAAGGCTTAGCTTGTCACTGACAGGCAGTGTGCAAACCCTTGCCCAGCCTGCTAAACTGCACTGATTGCCAGACCTCCCAAATGTCACACCAATTTGCTCAGGGGCTGTTGAGCAGCCGATGCATAAGCCCATGCATGTCCTCACAGGGCATGTGCGTGAAATCACACACCCCCGTTTCCCAGGCTGCTGTGCTGTTCTAGGGCTTTTTTCAGGTATCTTTCTTCCACTCTACTTTCAATATGTCTACAGTTTACCACCCCCTCGTTATTTCTAATCTCTGAAGTCAGCAGTTGACGCTGTTTCTAATCTCTACTTTTCTCTTTCTGCTTCTTCATTCATTATTTTAAAAAACATTATTGAGTAAGAGTTATATCCCAAGCAGTATGCTAGGCACAGAGGGAATGAAAAAAACATGATCTCTGATCTCATGGTGCTTGCAACACAAAGGGGAGAGAGGCATTAAATGAACACATGAATATATCTTTACAACTTTCAGTAATACAATATTACCAGAGGGAAGAATAGAGAGGAGCTCGTTCAGAATTAGGTTCAAGAAGGCCTCTCTGAGAAAATAATAATTAAACTAAGCCTTGAAGGATAAGAGGGAAAGAAGTAAGAAAAGGTGAAGACAAGGCATTCAAGGCATAAGGTGCAACATGAGTAAAGATCTGAGAACAACAAGAGCCTGGCACATTTTAGGAACGGCAAGAAGACCAGTCAATAGGCAAAGCTGAAACTGGCACAAGACAAGGTATAGAAAGATTCAGGAGTCAAATCCTGGCTTAGAAAGATTGGATAGGCCCGTAAAACAAAACAAGACTAAAGGGGCACACCAGCCCCAGGGCAAGGACTAGAAGGCAGGAGGGGACAGGAAAACTGGTAATGGGGAACCTAGAGTTGAGTAGGGAGATTGTTGACATGTCATGGGGTGGTTAACCAACGTCATAAAACAATACGTGTACTGTTTAATGAGAAATTAGTTTGTTCTGTAAACCTTCATCCAATGTACAATAAAAATAGAAAATCCTGGCTTAAAAAAAAAGGCCATGTTAAATATTTTTAACGCAAGGGTTGGCCAGTGAATGGTATTGACATGATCTGAATGACTGTGTTTTTAAATTATTGCTATATCTGTTCTGTAGCAAATAAACTAGAAGAAGTCAAAAATGGAAGGGAAAAGGCCAGTCATGGGGATGTTGCAGTAGTCCAGGTACATTCCATTTCTTTTCAGTGAGTCTAGCATTTTCTCTCCTCTTCAGTCACTTTTGACCACTCTGATTTTTCATGGAAAAGCTTGACCTATTAAAGATATTCCACCATAATCTTTCAGCTTGTTGTACTGTGGTGGCTTGTGTGTTTCTATGACCCTGGAAGATATGTGACTAGTATTTCAAATGCCAGCAGGATCACCCATGGTGGACACATTCCAGACTAAGGCAGGCTAGGAAGAAAGACCTGGCAATCTATTTCTGAAAATTAGCCAATGAAAATCCTATGGATCACAACAGAATATTTACCAATATAGTGCCAGAAGATGATCCCCCTAGGCTGGAAATCATTCAAAACACCCAGTGGCCGCAACAATGGTCTCAAGCGTACCAAGGATAGTGAAGATGACACAAGACTAGGCAACATTTATTCTTTCTAAGTGGGGTCACCGTGAGTAGGAGCTGACTTGATGGCAACTAACAATAACAATGAAAGACATTGGTATGCCTCAGGAGTTTCCATTTTTTTTCCATGTGGCATATCAAATACAGTTCCGGCAACATCCAACCACACATATGTCCATGATCCCAGAAGGTTTTTGTTTGTTTTTTAAGAGGAAGCAGCTCTCCTTTTGTTTATTATTCCCCCCCCACCCCCGACGGTTTTAAAGACCCCAAACCCCTAGAGTAAAAAGGCTCATGCTAATCCCCAGAGCCCGCCTCCTCTTCCTTCCCTTCCTCCTGCCTTCATTCACTCACCCAGCCACCCTGTGACAGTTCACTTCCCCGCAGACCAGGCAGGGGGTAGGCTGGGCTCAGGGAGCTCATGGGCTCCCTGCATATGATCAAAAAGAGGCCACACCAACAGGACAGAAGCCGCCATGGCCGGCACCGCTGGCCGCACCCCCAACATTTGCATACCTCCTCCCTGTTTGGTCCCTGTGGCCACCTCTCCATGTCCCTGTGCACCCCCTGCCCTGCGCCTGGGGGTGTGTAAAATCCTGATCTGTCTGCCTCCACAGCCCCTACCTGGCCCGCAGCCACACACCCTGCAAGGCCAGCCTCCTGTATCCAGTGGATACAGCTCTCCCACTTTGTCTGGCAGGCAGGCTGCAGCAGGGGGTCATGGGCCCAGAGTGCTCCTGCTCCTCAGGCAGGTGGAACAGCAGGTGGAGTTGGGCAACAGGGAACTGCCTGTATATATTGTAACAGGGTGTTTTCCCGGCATCCAAATCACGTAACATCCTATTTCACAGAACGTTGGACATTAAACAAGGCATGACTGTAGTCAGCATGAGAAATGTTCTGGTTCTTGTCAGCTGTATTCACTGTTCTTAGAAACTTCTTTGTCATTAATGCTTAAAGTTGTTTAACGCTTGTAAATTTGATCCCCAGATAACTAAAGTCTTTACATTCCCTTGTATTACAAGGAGTTATTTCCTTGAATTTTATTGGACAAGTATATGTATTTTTAACAACAGTAATTTACTATTTTGAAAGTGAAAACACATTTGCCAAACTTTGATTTCAGTGATGAATCATATTGCCTTAACATTGTTTCACAGGTGTTCTTAAAACCATGAACCATTAAGAAGGGACCATGAACTATGTAAAACAGTATGCAAGTACTATTTTTGCACAGAACTTCCTGCAGTGGTCTTTAACATTCATCAGATTTTCAGTAGGATTCAAGTCTGAGTGACCAAGGTTAACTTCTGTGTACATACGAGTTGGAATCAACTTGACAGTAACTGGTTTGAGTCTTGATTTTTAGCAAGCTTTACCATCACCCCCATGGCCAGAGATGTGGGAACATGACAAAGGTCTCGCTGTTCTGGCCAATCACAGTTTTCCTTGGCACTCATCAATGGACATTAAGAGAAAGGAGCTCTTTTTCCACTGGGTAGTTAAGCTTGGGCTGCAGTGGCCATGTTCTCTGCCACATGGAAAGTAAGGCAAACATATAAAGAAGTAGAAACACAGATGAAAAATAGGCGGAGACAGACAGACTTCTGCTATCATTGAGTCCTTCATTCCACTCATTAAGTCTCTGGTTCTTACATCTCCTCCTCCAGTTCTGGGATCTACCCTAGCATTCTTCCAAGATCCTCGAGCTAATAAAATTCTCTTTTCATTAAGCCAGTTTCAGTTGGACTGCTCTGTCACGTGCAACAGAATTTGTCCTGGTTTATAAAATAACCTGCAAGAGATTAAGAATCACCTCTTTGATGGAATGTTCTGACATCAGAATGCAACAGAGACTTAAAGATATTGAAATTGAACAAAAGTTTCACCAGATAACTTAGAGATATTATTATGACTTGGAGACCTACATACCTTTTTACCGGATTTAGTTCTAGTGGCAGAAATTAAAGCCTAATTAGACACCTGTGGGAAGCTTATTAAATTATATTTACACATTAAACGTTTGCTTAATAAATCTAATAAACCATAAGATCACTTGAGGTTACAAAGCAGATGGTATATTTTAGATAAATTTAGGGGAATTAGATAGCTCTCATAAAATTATTTAATCCAGTAAATGTTATGAAAGACACTAAAAATTCCATGATAGAGGGAATCTGTGGCTCTTTTCAATTTGACTCCAGTGGTAATAAAGATATAAAGAGCAAAAACTGATAAATCACAAAATATAGACACACTCGCCTAATCAATAGTGTAAGTCTCTAGGACATCCCCCAAATCAATAGGATATAAAATAATGACAAGAAGCACCTACGAGCAAATGGAAAAAAAAAAAAAAAAAAGTGAATTGTAACACAGCCCAGAACCATTATCCAAACTATATTAAAAGTTCATTTAACACAAGAATGTGATCAGTCTTCTTAACTTCAGTAGCACTGGCAATAAATAAAATTTATCTTTCCATCTTCATACTAGAGAGTCATAACATTCCAGAAACCCCACAAAACTATAAAACAAATAGTTATGAAAATCTTAGCTCATGCTAGACTTTACCAGATTCACACCTACAGGCTTTTAGTAATATCTAAACCATCCAAAGCTTATACTTATTGAGTTCAGTGACTAGCTCCTGTCTGTGATATGCAGTATAAATTTAATCTTCAGTCAGAGAAATCAAAATAGAGTGAAATCTCATTGAGGATGGGGTGTTTTAGATAAATAACTTTGGTCAAGCATACGTTTTTAAGAAATAAGGAGGTAAATAATATATTGAGGCAGCAACGGACCAGGCCCTGCACCAACTATGTTTCACATACATGTCATCCCAGCCCAACAGCACCACTTCATGGTGTGAAGTATCACCCCTGCTTTACAGATGAGGAAACCAAAGTTCACGGCACTAATAAGTACTTTGCCCACATCATTTAAGCATAAGAAATGAATCTGAAATTCAAACCCAGTCTGACTCCAAACCCTGTTATTTTTTCAACCATATCATGCTGTCTCCTCTTAACAACCTTTTTTTTTTTCATTTAGATGATGTTTTATTCAATAAATGCTTTTAAATGGGAATAAAACTTAGATATGAATTGCCTTTTAAACTAGAAAATATCGAACATATTTTCTTAATGTCTATCTTAGAGATAATCATCAACATGGGTTTTTTTGTTGTTCTTTTATTTGTTTGTTGGTTTGCTTTTCCTGTTTATCCCTCGAGGTCAAACTTTTGAATATTATCATACTTGCTGCCATTGTGTATTGTGTCTGCCACTAACACAGCTTCTTCATAATAGTAGTTCATACACACACATGCTCACACACATTCACACATTCAAGTTTGCTATTCCAATCTGCTCTGGATACAGAAGAAAGATGACCACGTTGTTTGAGAACCATGTGTTTATTAAGAGTTATTAAAATTTGGAAGCACAGAGGTCAATTCTGTGTCTTTGGTGCAAGGGTCTTTGAGATAGGGAAGAAACAGGGACTGAGCCCCTAGGCAAGGAGCCCTGCAACACCTGCAACTTGCAACTTACTAACAATCCTATGTGTTTGGCTAATGCAAAACCCCCATCCTGGAATATGTGATAAGGAAAGAACAATGTACTCCCTTGTAAGATGTTTTTCAGAAAGGCTGGACCGATCTGGTCCCTGGAGCATGCATAGACATCACAAGGTGACCAGGGTGACTGATGGATGACTTCTGCCTGATGCAAGTACCCGAGACAGGAATCAAACTGACACCACAGGAGGGACAGTGCAGGTGCAACACCCCATAATAAGTCCTGCAACGAATCCCAGAGGCCCCTGGGACAGGAGCCTCTTAAAGACATCTTAGAAAGCTGCTGCACGTGCACTATAGTTAATATATCCCCACCCAGACAGGCCACTTGCCACCTATACCTATGAATAAACATAAATCTTCCCCCGCCCCCCAAAAAAGCTTTTAAAAACCCATGCAAATCCTTTGTTCTGAGAGACGGGGGTAAGCGTTGCCTAGGCCCTCCTCATCTTTGCTTGCAAGCCTCTTTAATAAAGCTTTGCTCCTGTAGGAAAATTCTCCGTGCCTTAGCTGCTCATTCTTGACCAGTGACAGGCAAGAACCTTATTTAATTAAAGGCGTAGAGGCTCCGGCAACACTCTGAAACAACTATTTCAGAGGCCCCCTAGGTTTATTTGCTTGCTTCTAATAAAAGTTATATTCTAAAGGATTGAAGTGTCAGAAAGGAGGATTGGTGATAGAAAAATCACCTCTAAATACATGAAATGTTGCTATAATTATATATTAAAAAAAAAAAACTATGTATAGATAGATAGATAGATATGGAAACCCTGGTGGCGTAGTGGTTAAGTCCTATGGCTGCTAACCAAGGGGTCGGCAGTTTGAATCCACCAGGCATTCCTTGGAAATTCTATGGGGCAGTTCTACTCTGTCCTATAGGGTCACTATGAGTTGGAATCAGCTCGACAGCAATGGGAATATATATATATCATCTTGGATTTCTAACAAATCAGCTGCTACTTCTAACCTAGACCCTAGCAATGATTTGTGGAATAGATTGTATTTTCCATCCCTTACCCACCTGTTAGTATCACTTTAAAATATTATTTGTTATGGCTTCATATCATACCTTTTTTTTTTTTTATCCTGTCTAGTCTTCTTAAAAAGACAGTCTTCAAAGTATAACAATGAAAGTAATCATTTATTGTTCACTTCCTAAATGGCAAGGACTACACTAAGCACTCTATATGCAGTGACTCGTTAATTCTTATAACCACTCTACAGGGAAACAAGTCTGCCTTGTGTGGCTGCACACATTGTACTCTTCAAATCTCAGGGGTGCCAGTCACATAGATACAATGTGAATGGCACCTGGGAAGGGGCAGTTCCCAACCTATAGAGTGGCCTAGAGGTAGGTATTATTTTGATCTCAATATCATAGAAACCACAATAAGCTGCATCTTGCCATTTCTGTAGAATAATGTTGAATTGTGACACCTTAAAACATACACATACACACAGATACTCACATATACATGCTTAAGTACTTGCACTGCAGAAAAGCCTAGGCCAGTAGCAGATTATCCAAGGACAACTATGGATCAAACCCTGTTTTCCAAGAATGGCCCAAAATAAACCAGGACCCAGGGGAGTCCTAAGGACTCTAAGAGATCCTCAAACATAAGGGCAGCTCAGTCAGCCAGCACTCCAGAGACTAGGTTCCTTGACCGATATAACCCATGCCACCTAATAACCCCAAGAGCCAAAACAATTTTGCATTGACTAATGGATTTAACCCATATAGTGCCATGGCTGACACCAAATTATCAGACCATCTCCTAAACGAACCCAATCAATAATCATGCTTACCATGAATTGGCACTTAGTTAAAATATATATTGAGGACATTTCTGCATGTACATGGAGATGCATACTCATCGTACAATATTTGGTTATCAAATTTCCTCACATTGAAGGTTCTTTCTTAATCCCAGACATGGCTCTTATCCTGAAAGACAAAGCACTCTAGAATGCAAGCAGGTTTCAAGGTAGCTCTACGGCTGATGGGCCACAGGACCTTCAATGCAGCTTCTACAAGAGCAATCCTTCAGAGGGCACATACCATCACCTTATGTAGAAGGTTCTACTTCGGCTCAATGAGAATGGAATCACTGTAGATTCTGTTTGAGAGTTCGTTCATTTTCTCAATTTTCACCAAATATTCATTCAGTATCTACTCTAGATCTAGTACTAGGCTTAGCATTAGACAATGGTATATCAAAATGAATAAGATATAGTCTCTGCCCTCAAGGAGCTCACAGTCAAGGGAAGGAGAAAATTAGAAAGCTTGATTAATTCTAAAATACATAGCTGTGCTAACAAAATTATGAACAAAGTGCTGAGGGAGTAATTAGCTCTGCCTGTGCGTGCGTTGTATAGAAGGCTGGAGAAGGCTTCACAGGAAAAAATGCCACATTATATATGGGTCCTGAAGGATAAGCAGGAGTTTGCCTGGCTAAGAAGCTGAGTAGGGGAAAGTGGAAGCAAACTGAAAAGTGGTCTTAATCGCTATGATAAGCTGCACCTGGTAGTTTCTATAGACTAATGTTAAACAGTAACTCTTGCATAATTAACTGCAAAAACATCAGAAATTCATTTTCTTCTTACTCTCATTATACTAATACTTTGTCCTCCCTTGATTATATTTTCTTTGAGTTTACAGTAAGTAATAAAAAAAAAAAAATTTTTTTTTTTTTTTTAATCAGGAGAGATTTACTAGGCTGTTATTTCTATTGAGGTGGACTGGTCTGGGCTCAGGTAAAAACTATTGCTATTTTAAAAACATTTTTCTGGGACCAATAAAAAAATCAGCCACAGTATCATGTTGTAAAAACATGAGACATTTTTCTTCAAAAAGTGTAACTTAAATGTTACAGTTAAATTAAACATCAACATTTATTAAGACCGAGTTAATATTCTCTGAAAATTAGATCACTCTCACCAATGTGTATTTAAATTTGCAGCTGGTGACTAGTTTAGCATGTTCCGTATTGTTACACCACCCCAACAACGAAGGCTTACAGACACATAAAATTATTGCTCAGATGGTGATCTCTGTGATCTTCTCCCAGTAAACTCTGAGAGCTGAGCTATCTATTAAACAATAGTGTCAAAACAGTTCTAAATCACCATTGCTGAAAAGAACAACAAAGACACCTCCAGAATCTGAATAATTACATTATAGTCATAGAGATATGCAGACTAGTCCCTGGAGAAGGACATCGTGCTTGGTAAAGTAGAGGGTCAGCGAAAAAGAAGAAGACCCTCAATGAGATGGATTGACACACTTGGCTGCAACAATGGGCTCAAGCACAACAACGACGGTGAGGATGGTGCAGGACTGGGCAATGTTTCATTCTGTTGTACCTGGGGTCACTATGAGTAGGAATCAAACTCAATGGCACCAAAAACATCAAACTGCACTATATAATCGGAACTGACTCGATGGTAATGGGTTTAGTTTTGGTTTGGTATATAATATACCATATATATTATAGTGCAGTACATTGTTGTCACTGTTAGTTGTCATCAAGTCGATTTCAACTCATAGCGACCCCATTTGACAGAGTAGAACTGCTGCATAGGGTTTTCCAGGCTGTTATCTTTACAGGGGCAGATTGCCAGGTTTCTGCCATGGAGTGGCTGTGATGGTTAACCTGCCAACTTTTTAGTCAGCAGATAAGCACTCAGCCATTGTGCCACCAGAGCTCCTTATAGTACAGTATAGACTACGTAATTGTATATAAATATCTGTGTATATATATATATACATAAACCAACAAATATATATAAGCCAAACCCATTCCCGTCAAATCAATTCCATCTCATAGCAACCCTACAGGACAGAGGAGAACTGCCCCATAGGGTTTCCAAGGAGCGGTTGGTGGATTCTAACTGCCAACCTTTTGGTTAGCAGCTGAGCTCTTAACCACTGTGCCATCAGAGTTCATACATATATGGAAACCCTGGTGGCGTACTGGTTAAATGCTACAGTTGCTAAACAAAAAGCCAGCAGTTCGAATCTGCCAGGCGCTCCTTGGAAACTCTATGGGGCAGTTCTACTCTGTCCTATAGGGTCATTATGAGTCAGAATTGACTCGATGGTAGTGGGTATGGTATGCTCTCTCTCTCTATATATATATATACATATATATATAACATAATATACCCTGGACCTAACTCCCTCATCATATTAAAGTAAGAGAAAGATTTAAATATATATACACACACATATATATTTACATATACATATCATAGTAGAGGAAAATAAGCTAGCAACTCATGATATTTAGCCAATCCTATTTTAGATTTCATTAAAGAAGACTTTGGATATAGATTTCATTAAAGAAGACTTTGGATTTTGTCCTGAACAACAATTGCTTCATCATCGTTTCATCCGTCTCATCAATAGTCTACTCCAGTTCCTCCAACAAAGAGAGATACCACTCAATTTCTATGTCTCCCATATATATTCTGGATGGTGCTAGACTTGATTTCTCTCTCTACAGCCTAACCTTATGCTCATGTAACCTCTAGCCCTGTTGACAACAGATGTGTGAACTCAATTACACGACTTCCACTTGTCTGACCAGAGTTCACTCTCAGAAGTGTTGAAGAAAAGCATCTTTCAACACTGCCACCTGCACTCATTAC
Organism: Elephas maximus indicus; assembly: GCF_024166365.1. Classification (NCBI taxonomy): domain Eukaryota; kingdom Metazoa; phylum Chordata; class Mammalia; order Proboscidea; family Elephantidae; genus Elephas; species Elephas maximus. The sequence goes on from NC_064822.1 coordinate 122,339,617, forward strand.
AACTGAAATCAGAACCATCACACCAGAGGAAACATTGGCCAAAATCCCACCTGCTGTTCATTCAGAAATGTTGATTCCACAGAACTGCTGGCTATTCTCCTTCTCGGAATCTGTATACTTGCCCTATGTCTAGCTGGACACTTTCATTTCTGCTCTCATTCTAAGGTCGAAGTTGCAAACTTACCCCATTAGAACCTAGCAGCAATGACGTTATTGTCTAGTCCAAAATACAGAGGATATCTTCAAATTAAAACAGTAACTAGAGTTGCGCAGAAAGGCTATTTGCAGATTACACGCTTCCTTGTAAACACCTGGGAGATGGTGGGAGAGGATAGTATGTACTGATAGGAAATGATGCAAATGGCAAATGAGCAATAACTAATTATTCAGGCGCTACTCAGACTTGACACAAAAGCAAGAAAACAGAGTTAGGGATGAAACGCCATCCTCCTCTAACCCTATTGTGCCTGTGCACCGCAGTACATATTAATGTAGCACCAAGCCCTATTTTTAGACCTCTGCGATTCCAGAGGCATAAATCATCCCTGTGCCACAAGTCACCTTTGAGTTAGCAATGCTAACTTGAACATATTGCAGGATCCTACAACAATATAATTGAAAACAAGTGATACTTAAAATGAATACTGATAACTTCGACAGGATAAAGTCAGCCTAAAAATAGATTGCTTGAGAGAATTTATTAAGTAATAATTAAGAGGAAAAGTGGCAAACGTGGCACTTAGCTAATCCTCTCTTCACAATAGCTTTCACAGTTGAATCTGGGATGCAGTTCTTCTGCAAAAAAAATGCTAATGAACAGTCTTGTTTTCTTTTACATAACACTGATTAATCCTCAGTGACTTTAGCCACCTGGGGTTCTTTCTGAATTGAACACCTGATTAAAGATGGAAACATAGAGCACAACTAAAAGTACAAGTTGGTCGGAGAGTTACTTTTTATAACAGTCAGGCGCAGTGCGATTACCATAACACAAAAACTCACTTGCAGAAGATACGCAACTACTGAGAGCCCACAGAAGAGAAACGAAAATTGTTTCTAAACATTAAAACGGTAAAAATTAGTATGTCGTACCAAGCCACATGGACCGAGATGATTATTGACGATATATTTCACCAAGGGAAAGCAATTTCTTAATAAGCTTTTGTTTTCCTGCACATTTCTGACAGGGACGATGATTTCATCTTTAATTTGTTCAGAAGTAAATTTATAATGATAACCAAAGGGAAATGTTGTTGCTCCCCCATATGAGATTATCTAAATAATCATTAGCCATTAAAAATGTATTATATTAAATACAAAGGGGAGTTTTGCATTCATCTAAATAATGCATGGCACCCCAGAAAAGACAAAATGTATAGCAGAGATAAATGAGTAGACTTACCAAAATTCCAAATCAGCTCCATGGTTAGAATATATATCTGGCTGATGATGCATCCCAGACACGTAGTTCAAACTATTTAATGAACTCTCTACCTGTATACAGTAATTTTCCACTAAGTGCTCTGATAAAGCATCATCTAATGTTAGCATTAGGAGGGATGTGTAATACCAATCAATAGACAAATAAAACCAAACCACTAGAAGTCAGAAGGGGATAATGCAGAGAGCAGTGCTTTCTGAGGAGACCTTTAGAGGGCAGCTTCAAAAGCAATCATCCAGAGGCTGCTGCCATTAGTGGATCACATGCAAGGCTTAGGAAGTTGCTAATGAAGCCCCTATCTAATGAAAAGTAGGTACAATCTTAGTTCCTGCTAACTGTGCTTCAATTCTCCTGCGAAAATGCTATGACAAAAAAGAATAACATAAAGAATGAAGGTTTAATGAAAAAAAACACTGAGTAAGTAGAATCCTAAGTTCAGACATTACCTAAAAGGTTTTACGATTTTTTGGTGTTTGGGAAGGTGGAAAGACAGGCAGTTCCTGACGTGAATTTCAGTGCTGTCAGATCTAAAATCTGCCCTCAGGTCTCAAGCGTTTGGCAAATTAAAGGAAAGCATAAGAGAATCACTAAAGATGACACTCTGGCCTGCTTGCTGAGAATCCGGATAGTAATAGTAAACTTTTCTTTAGTATATTTTCCTTTAATTTACATGAAAAGAGAAGCTGTTTCTCCAACACTCACCCCTAACATCCCACTGTGAAGACAGCTGCCTTATTTGCCTCTCAGCAAATTAAAAGTTAAAATAGCTTCACTGTCAGGAGCTGCAGTAGCAATTGAGAGACTTGTAAAAGAGCTTCATTTCACTGCTGTAGAGTGTTCTGTTGCCAAGTGATCACTGCTACCTTCTGACTCCAGCAAAAAGTCTCTCAGGAAGTAATACTCTCCCTTTATACTGCGTCCCCCATTGTTGGCAAAGGTCAAGACAAAATTCCTAGCGATGAAGGTTCTGCTTTCTCAATGTTTTTGAAGCATTAGATTTTTCTTTCGTGTTCTTATGATATTAAAGCTCACCTTTTGGAAACTCTGGTGGCGTAGTGGTTAAGTGCTACAGCAGCTAACCAAAGGATCAGCAGTTCGAATCCACCAGGCACTCCTTGGAAACTCTATGGGGGGCAGTTCTACTCTGTCCTATAGGGTCGCTATGAGTGGGAATCGACTCGACGGCACTGGGTTTTATCTGTCCCCAGTAATAAAATTAATAAAAATTAAAAGCAAAATAAAAACTTAGGTCACTCTCCAGTTTTAAGCAAAGATGTAAGATATCTCTAGCACACTCCAAAAAAGATTGAAAGTGGGGCTAATAAGAGTTAATGATAGACAGCATTTCTTCAAAATGTCAAAAAGGAAAAGTTACCAAAGGGAACATCAAATAAATGTTACCCAAGTCTGAAATTTGGCTTGCACATTCTTTTTCTAAATAAACCAAATTTTGTGTCAAGAATAATGTAGTGAATTCTGAAGGATTTTTAATGCATGTTTTTGTAATTTTAGTCTTATTAACTGTGTGTTTTAAACTAACCTCCACGTTTTGTTTGCATATTTGTCAGGACTCCGATTTATGAAAATGAGTTAAGGTTACTTTCTTAAATAAAGCTTGCATTCGTAAGATGAAATAGGAAGTCTGGAAGAAGAGTTATTTCATTAGGCTATTACTGGACTTATTTAACATTTCCACATTTATATTTTCCTCAAAGTAAATTCATAGCAGCCTCCACTTTCCTCAATTAGCGTATAAAAGCTTATCATTTCATTTTAGTTGAGATCTCCTGGATGACTGAAGTGAGAATGCTACTAAATAGAATGCAAATTATGTCGTATTACTAGTAATATTATCATTCGTATCTGCCAAAAGCCTTCCAAATTATCTTTTCTTTTTTCCTGTTTTGCTTAAGAAGCTATAAAGCGCATTGTCTAAAAAATTGGTTTTTTTACTCACTGCCTTTTCATGGCTTTTTTGGGGGGGGGGCATACTTTGTGATTCATTTCCATATGAAAGTATTTATCCATAGTTTCTAGTGTGTAACACAAATAAATTGTTTAAGAAGTACAACAACTGTAATGCCTCAATAATTGAAGATATTTTGTTAAACCAACAGAGAAAAATATTTTATATTGTGGGTTGGACTGCTAAAAACCTCCAATTATTAAAATGCTTAATAATAAATGTTACTACCATATGCCAGCCATATTAATTATGTTATCAGATTTCATACCCATAACAATACCATGAAGTTGATACCCTTATTCACATTTTACAGAAAGGGAAAGTGAATTGCTCAGACTCAAACAGCTACTAAATTGTAGTCAGCCTTTTTGAATCAAAGTCCACCTAAACCCAAAGCCCATATTCTTAACCACTACTTAACATTACCAATGATATCTACATAGTCACATTGTAATTGGAAAGTTTGCTTTTCTTGAAATGATTCATAACGCTAAGACTTTGCAGAAGACTCCACCAAGACCCTTATTTTTATTAATAATCTTTATCATAGTTCTTATATGTGAAATAGTCTAATTCACAGGTCCTCGTTTAGTTAAAAATGAGCTGATCTACTTATGGATTCACTGTACTGCAATGTGATTTCCGTCATTTAGCCCAAGGTTAATTTTTAAAACTAATTCTAAAACAAAATCTCTCTTTTTAAATATTGTCTCTAAATATTGACCTTCTTTGAGTAACCTCTTCCTTATATTTTGGCTTTCTTTTTTATTTAAACTCCAGTCTAGAACCCATTGAACCACCAAGACAGACTAATAAATTCATCCTGACTGGAACATCATGAAATCGAACTACCAAGAGTCACTTCCCATTTGTACCAAGATCGTGTATGCCTCCCTCCCCAGTCTCCTATTCTCCAAATTTATATATCAGACCATCTTCACGCTGCTTCAGAAGGCCAGTATTTCACCTGTACTGATTTTTTTTCTATTTATGACAGTATTATTACAAGTGCTATGGTAAGATTTTTATAGTTCATGAGTCTTTAGGCTTGGATCAAGCCATGCTGCGGCTCTTTTTCAATCCTTGTTTGCAGAGGCCATCGTATCTAAACTGAAATATATGGAATCTAGAGGTACCAGGTTCAAGTCACGGGCCATAACTCAAGTGTGCAAGAATTATAACTTTTTGTATTTTTATATTTTTCTGTACCTATATGATAGAAACATCCTCTGAGTAACTTTAAGGATGCATCTCCTCCCTACCCTCATACGCATCCTTTCTGCAATTCTGATTTTCCAAGGTTGTGTCTGATTTGGAAACCCTGGTGGAGTAGTGGTTAAGTACTACGGCTGCTAACCAAAGCATCAGCAGTTCACATCCTCCAGGCGTTACTTAGAAACTCCACGGGGCAGTACTACTCTGTCCTATAGGGTCACTGTGAGTCTGAATCGACTTGATGGCACTGGGTTTGGTTTTTGGTTTGAGTGTCTGATTTCCACGATGCAGAGGGAGTTTACATTGTACCAAGACACAAGGAGAAGGGAGGGAATCTGACTCAAACACCATTTACCTGCAATTGTGCCCACTCAAAAATCCAGCTTCCAGTCTGGTCTGTGGTCAATAATAGCCCAAGGAAATTACTGCAGGGTGTTCCTTCATGAATATCTACAATAGCGCCATCAAGCCTAATGGCTCAATGTCAGTTGAATAATTTGGCTGTTGTTCTCTGCATTCTTCTGTGGTCTAGCCTCCCAAATAAAGAAGAGTCAAAGGAACAACAGAAAGTAGTAGAATGACATAATAAAAAAGAAACCAGTAGTTAGTCTAGGAAAATAATATCCGATCACATTTTTAAATAATACCTTTCACTGGGTTTGGGTTATTGAGTTTGAGTCTTAGTTCTCTTATCTGGTACTAAAACAAATGAAAATAACTGATATTAGACTTTTATAAAATTTTGAGAGCATGTTTAGAACTTTGATTTCAAATGTCTGTAGTGTGGCTTACCCAAGTTTCATTTCGAAGGACCCTGAGGCGTATCTCAAAAGAGATAGATAGCCATCTTCTGCAGCAGCTAACATTAATGTACTAGAGGCCCCTGTGACTGCAATTGGAAGAGACACACCTCAGACATTAAGACCTTGTGGACAGAAAAAACAGAGTGGTTTCAAATGTGAGACCACAATCGGTTGTCACAACGATGGATACTTCTAATCACAATATTATTTTGCAATTAAGCTGTTCCTCCTTTGCTCAACTCCATACAGCATACCCTAGGTTCTGGAGTGAGTAGCAGCAGGGATTTGATTATTGATTCAACAGTGGTTAATTCTCCCAAGCAATCAAAGGGGAGCCCTTTGTCTTTAGGAAAAACGATAGAGATTTGGGGATAACAGCAATTGCAAATTTAATATAAAATTTTTTTTCTAATTTGTGTCCTTGCTGCTTTCTTACATACATGGTGAGACACAGACTGTATTACTGCTGTATACCAGCACCTAGAACAGTGCCTGGAAAACAGCAGGGACTCATTTTAAGAGCTAAATCATGGGAACCACAGTCAGAGAAAAGGGCATGACTGAGTTTTGTTACAAAATAGTATTTCCATATTCTAAAGATTGCCAGTTGTTTTTGCAGGCTGAAAATCCTATTGTTCTATTATTTAGCTCTTGTGTTTGTTTTGGATTTTACATATATCACATCATATTTGCAATAATTTATAATAGATTTAACTCCTGTATTCTAGGATGCTTCCAATTCTTTGTAAATACAACAAGCTATGTATTTAAGGAAATAAAGTATGTAAATCTGAAATTTCACATACTGACCCAGAATATTCAGCCCAAGACCCCACATGTTTCTAACAGATATGTTTGGGCTGGTTATTTAAATGCTTAACACTTCAAATGTTTCAAATATTTGTTCTTTATGAGTTGTAAGTATTTTTACGTAAAACAATTGTATCTGATACTACCTCTTTTCTTTAGAAAAATAGATGAAATTCAATTGAGTATCAAGAACACAGAATAGAATGATTTCCATGTTGTTTTTTACATTATAGACACAGTTAATCTGCTAATGAGCTTTAAAGAAAAATCCTCTTGGTGTAATACATAATCTAAAAATGCGTTGGCAAGTAATACAACAATCACAAACTATAGCCTGCTATGCCCACTCTTAAAATATGATTAAATACAGAACATCTTTAATATTCACATATTTTGGGAACTATATAATTTTATTCTTTGCACTGCAGATGCACAGAATTGAATTCATTATAATGCTTGGTTTATGACATACTCTCATCATTGAGACTTATATGACTCACTTTTATTGATTTGTTTTGTTTCTTTAGCCATTTTTAATTATATAATAAGGACATATGAATTTCCCCACCCAGAACAAATATTAGGGCTCTGATCACAAGCCATATCTAAGTTCATGGTTATCTGAAATGACATCCCCCTGGATTCCCAAACCTGAGGCAACGTGGTGTTGTTAGGTTGAGTGTATTCCGACTCATAGTGAACCCATGTACAACAGAAGGAAACACCGCCCGGTCCTGCTCCATCCTCACAATTGCTGCTATGTTTGAGCCCCCTGTTACAGCAGTTATTGAGACAATAACCATACTGAATCCATGTTCATCATTCTCTGCTTTCCCTGTCATACAGGGCTATTTCCTTTATGTGTATTTATTAAAAGAATACTTAGTTGCTTTTAACTTTATAAAAATGATATCATATGCAATTTTTAGAAATTTTTTTATTCAGTGTTATACTGCTAAGATTCATCCATATTTGCAAATGTTGAACTTCATTTGACTACTTTGTAATACTTTATTGTGAATATAGCACAATTCACCCACGCTCCCACCAATGAGCATTTGGATGGTTTCCAGGTTGTTCCTTATTTGAATAGCTTTGATATGAACATCCTTGCACGTGTAAAGGAATTTTATTGGGTATGTATCTAGGAGTGGAATTTCTAAATCATAGGGTAGATGAATGTTCAATTTTCAGAAATAATGCCAAATAGTTTTCCAAAATAATTGTACCAAAGAATATCTAGTGGCACTATATCTTCCCCAATAGTTGGTATTATCAGACTTTTAATTTTTTCTTTTTTTTGCCAAAAGAAGAGTGTAAAATGATATAATGGTCTTTATTTGTATTTCCAGGATTACCGATGGATGTGATGTGATGTAATGAACACCCACTTACATGTATGTTGGTCATATGAGCTTCCTCTCCTGTGAAATGTCCGTTAATGACTTTTTCCCATTATTCTTACTGATTTGCAAGGGTTTCTTTTTGGTTTTTTTTTTTGCTCTTCACGCCATTCCTTTGTCGTTTGTCTGTATTGTAAATATGTTCTCCTAGTTCATAATATGACTTTTCATTTTCTTTAAGGAGATCTCTTGATGAACCCAAGTTCTTAATTTTAACATAATAAAGTTTTTACCATTTCTTTTTTATAGTCAACATGTTTTATGCCTTATTTAAGGCATGTTTTTCTACTTTAAGGTTCTAAAATACATTTGCATAAATTTTCTACTAAGTGTTTAAAGATTTGCTTTTGGCATTTAATTTGTTAATCCATCTGGAGTTGATTTTTTTTATCTAGTGAAAGGTAAGGATCTAATTTCATGTTTTTCTAGACATTTAAAGAACTATTTAATCTTGAGGCATTGGGTTTTAACTACAAGAAATTGCTATTACATGATTCTAAAATAAAGTACCTCCGAAGTCCTAATGCTAACTACTTATATGTTTCCCTGAATGAAGTATAATTCAGCCATATAAAATTATAATCTTATAAAAAGGAAAAAAACATGAGGGTGATTTCGCTGGTAACTTAGCATTCCCAACCCCCTCACCCAAGCATTTAAAAAAATCTCTTTTGACTCACTGAAACATAAATGCAATACACAAGAAGCAACAAAAAACATTTACTGAACACTTAGTAAGTGCTAGGCATACTATGCTGGGTGATAGTAAGCAAGCATGAAAAAGACAAGCGTAATCATTGCTCTGCATGTCAACTTCCATTTACATTTTTGCATTCCTACTGTGACGTAATTTGTTTTACAATCATTTCTTTTGTATTAGTTATTTTGAATTCTGCTATGAAATGGAATTGAATTAACTTATAGATAACTAGGTCACAAATAAAAATATCCTCTATTTCAGCTCTTGTTTCTGTTTCTGCCCCATCATGGTATTAATTTGCATCCCTGTAAAAATAAAAGGGTTTAACTTCCAAGTCATTTAACAAACCAATTAAATATCTACTATGGGGGCCCTGGTGGTGCAGTGGTTAAGTGTTCAACTGCTAACCAAAAGGTCGGCAGTTTGAATCCACCTGCTGCTCCTTGGGAAGCCCTATGGGGAAGTTCTACTCTGTCCTACGGGGTCACTATGAGTCGGAATCCACTCAACAGCAAACAAGTTTAGCAACGTGCTGCGCTAGCTACTGTAAAGAACCCAAATTTCCTCCATAATCTAATCAGGGAGTCATAAAAAATCTAAAGTGTAACTAAGTATAATAAATTATATAATGGAAGTATCCACAAAGGTTGACTAAGTGCAATTATGTTTGTAATTACTAAGCACCTAAGAAGATATGGCATTGTACATTTCAATGGTCTCACTAAATAGGCATTTCGTATTTCTTTCTAAAGAATCCATTTCACAATGCAGGAAATTTAGAAATAGTCAACACTGTGACATGTTGTGGGGTGGTTAACCAATGTTATAAAATAATATGTGTACTAACTGTTTAATGAGAAACTAATTTGTTCTGTAAACCATCATCTAAAGTACAACTTAAAAATAAAAGAAATCATCAATACCGATAAAATTTGATGGGCAAAATCCACTTCCAGGCACGCCCTAGATCATAGCAGAAACACTAGCATAGAAGATGATGAACACTGTCAATGTATTTGAAGAAGGCTTTTCTCCAAAACCAAAAGAGAAGGGGAGAAATTAAAGAACAAGGTCTTTCCAAACCTCCCCCTCCTGGGTCTATATGGTCAGACATAATTCAAGCCCACTCAGTTTCTTGGCTTTAAGTTTCCAGCAGACCCAAAGAACAGGGCCAGCTCTACACAAAGTTATAAAGATTTTTAACATCTACTCTAGATCCTCTATTCTCCTGACTTGCTTGTTTTGTTGTTTTCTGCACCTGCTGACATAATTCAAAACCCCTGATGGAGCATCTCATCCAGACTGTCCCTTTCCAATGGATGCATCATAATTTCTATGAACTACCCAAGATAGGTTGTAACTCTTCCCATTTCTCCTCTTCACTTCAAGGCTCTGCTCAGCATCACATCCCCTGAGTCTCTTGGTATCTTCCAAAGTAACCCATACCTAATCACATAATGTACTCCAATATAAGAAATGTAGACAGGGCCCACCCTTCCCAGCAGAGTGAATATAATGGTGTGGCCTTGAAACCAGGTAGAAAAAAAGCATGCTGTCAAAAAATCAGCAGAAGAAAATCCTTTGCTATTGTAGTCAAGGGACCTTGGATCAAGTCCAAATCCCACGTTAATTCATGTGTGAAATTGGGCCAGTCATTTAACTCTACTGAGACTCAGTTATACAAACTATTCTTTGGGAGCAGTAATAAATTCATAGGAATGCTGTAGGTATGCTGAGGTATGAAAAAGTATTTGTAGACTACAAAATGATCTAAATTTTAAGTGATTTTCATCTTACGACAATGATGAACTACCAGGGAAGATGTTTAATCAGGCATCCTCAACACGTTCTGTAGTAATGCCTGCTCCACTTATATTACAGACAGGACTTCAATAAATCAGCCTGTGAGACCAATGTAATCGTAAACCATGTGGTCTGCTTCATCATTCTCAACCAGCAAAGGACAAAAGTAGTTTAGATGGGTTTCAGGGTTTTCATAACATTAATACAATATCTCTACATTTGAAAATGTCTGGAAAAAGCAGGATATTGGCTTTTGATTAGAATGACACCTTAGCTCTTTTATAATAATAGCTAACATTCAGAGCTCATTAGGATCTAGGCATTTTAAGCACATTTTATCGCATTTAACCAATACAGTGCCATACAGTAGGTACTATTATTATCATACCATTTTACATCTGCTGCAAACAACCTCTTTAAAGTGTTAAAAAGAAAAGTTGTCCCTTTGAGGACTAAGGTGCACCTGACCCAAGCCATGGTATTTTCAATCGTTTCATATGCATACGAAAGGCGGACAATGAATAAGGAAGACTGAAGAAGACTTCACCCCCTTGAATTATGGTGTTGGTGAAAATATTGAATATACCACAGACTGCCAGAAGAACAAACAAATCTGTCTTGGAGGAAATACCTGCTCCGTGGAAACCAGAATGATGAGACTTCATCTCTTGTACTTTGGACATGTCATCAGGAAAGGCATCATGCTTGATAAAGTAGAAGGTCAGTGAAAGAGAGGAAAACCCTCAATGAGATGAATTAACACAGTGGTTGCAATGATGGGCTCAAGCATAGCAACAACTGCAAGGATGGCACAGGACCTGGCAGTGTTTCATTCTGTGGTATTTAGGGTCACGATGAGTCGGAACTGACTCGACGGCACCTAACAACAACAACAACCATTTTATAGATGAGGAAGTAAAGTATAGAGAAGCTAAGATACTTGTCGTATGTGTCACAGCTGTTTTTCGATAACTAGTTTTCAAATCCAGGTGATCTAATTACATAGTCAAACTTTACCTGTTGCACTCTACTGCCTCTTCAGAGATTCCTCTCTATAGTGTGACTGTAGGTTGGATTATACAGTAGCTAGGAACCACTGTCCTACATAACCGCAATACTCCAGAACTCATTCTAGGGCACTGGCTACCTCCAGGAGCATCATTCACATAATGTGAGTGGCGCCTCCTAGAGGTACGTAGTACAAAAACAGCATAATCCCACACAGTGATCCCACCTTTCTCATGTTCCTTCACCAGCATGAGGAAAGCCTTTCCTCTTCTCTCTATCTGCATAAAACCAGTCGTCATTCAGGCCCAGCCACCCACTTCCTCCCTGAAGCCTGTCTAGGTTCCTCTAGCTACCTCAAATATCTGTATATCTCTTCTCTGAATACAGGCTCTATGTCAGTTTACATTGTGGGTACTTCAAGCATTAGTTAAGCAGTTGCATAATATTTTCTGATCTACCAGACACATTTATTTACTCAGCTACAGTTAAGTTCATTGAGGACAAAAAAGAGTTTTGATTCTCCCTCCTCGCTGCCTGCCACCACACACACGTACATGCACACACAGAGTACTTCACATAGTACTAAAAGTTCAATAAATACTGTTTGGTTAGTTGGTGGACTAATTGATTAATCTATTGAATAAACATTCACCTAGAATTAAATAGACTCCAATAGTTTCTATACTCAGACATACATGCACACACAACATGTGGGCCAGTGAGATAACAGACTGAAGAAGGGAATAAAAAAGGCTGTCTTTGGGATATTGCCCTAAATATAAAAACCACAAGAAATGGAAATGTATAAGAATTCAATCTGAAAAGTTTTAAAGCGAGAATTGGTTAACTGGAAAAGTAAAAAAAAAAAAAAAGTAGTTTTATGCATTTAGTATTAAAGTACTTTCTCGGGACATGAGAAGCAAACCCTTCTCTCCATCAATTTTGTCATTTTCCTTAAGATGTAATGGCTTGCCCACATTTTAAGTCTATCTTAAAATTCACATGGCTTTCACCTGCTGCTTTATTTCTTCCTACCACTCTCTCCCCAACACACACACACACACACACACACACACACGCAATATACAAACGGATTCTCTCTCCCTAAAAACAACCACCTTTTGACTGTCAATTACTAGTTCATCAAAACAGCTCCAGAGAGTTTCGTTCACTAACTTGGGCTCCCTCTGCTGGGTCTGCAGTAGTAAGACATACAACTCTGCAGAATCAGAGGTTATGGAACTCTTCCCCCCGCAGAAAATTTCTCCTGTTCAAATCAAGATTTAAATTCAATATCCAGCAAAATATAATAATTTGAAAACAGAATAGATTTAGGATGTGAGTAAATCAGCAACAATAAATCAAGATAAACCAGACAAAACTTGTAAAATATCCTTACCTTAAGCATTATGCTCTTTTAAGAACTATCTATATGGGATCAAAGCGACCACAGCAACTCGAAAGATTAGATGGGAACCTTAGGGGGCAGTGAGTTTATGTCAATTGGGGAGGAAAAGCTCAGAGAAGGAGGGTGAGAATGAATGCACAACTTGAAGAATGTACCATATTTTTCTGCAAATAAAGCATACCTTCTACATTTGTTTGCCAACTGTGCTCTCCCCCATCAAGGTATTTTTGTAAATTCACTATGCTAATTTTTTTTACAGCAACATGTAAAAAAATTGGCATAGTGGCACTTACAAAGATACCTCACAAGGGGGAGAGGTAGGCTGGCAAACAAACGTAGAAAAAAAAAAAAAAAATTTTTGAAGGCACACATTATTTGTGTAAGAACATGGTAATCAATGTCAGTGAATTGTACATGTAGAATGGTTGAATTAGTGTACATTTTGCTGTGTATATTCTCAACAGCAACAAAATTAATTTTTTAAAAAATCAAGGTAAGTGGTTTCTACCAAATCAGTATTTTTGCCACTGCTTATTTTCATTTGTAGTAGAATGGTAGAACTCACCAGGGGATCTCTAAGATTGCAGAGATAATGATATAAAACTGTATAGAAGAAAACAATCACAAGAGAGAAGATTTGGATTACATATTGTTTGTCAGGAGCAAATGCAAATATATACGATGACTGAAAAGTTCTCTGACAGAAATAGCACAGCAAAATAAAAAATAATAATTACTATTATCAAAGCTACTATACACTGTAAGGTCTCTACTTAGGGTTTCTGAAGAAGTAAAGGAAAAGAAGGAGCAGCTAGGTAATATTACTGAAGAAATGGAAATCAAAGGTGTTGAAAACATTACTGAAATACACTAGCCAACTTGGCGATATATGAGTATATTTTATTGAGCCTACACAGTCTCTCATACACACACACAAACTGAAATCACGAAATGCATTCCATATTTACTAAAGATAACAGAAATGTAACTTATACACCAAAAGGGAAATGGCAGATATCGATTCCTGCTAAAAGGAAATGTTATTTCTCATTTAATTGATTTGGTGCTTATTATAAAAGAGAGTGGTGACATTGAACTAAAACAAACCACTGGATCAGGGGAAAGCATGAAAATAGATCTAAGACCTTGAAATATCTGGAAAATATTGTCTGTAATATAATTTTTCCCTAAAATAGACAAGCATTCTACAGTAAATGTATCTAAATCAGTCCCAGAGTATCATCTTATAGAATCACCAAATACTCAGAAAATTGAATATCCGACAGCCTAGAAATTCAGGACCTGAGTTTTCATCTTCAAAGTCCAGTGTGGACACTGGCAGGCCCACGCATCATTAAAGGCCTTCTGAAGTAGCCATTCTTGTATAATAAGTCCAACTCTCTTTTCCTTTGTCAAATAATTAGCTGCCCCAAAGGGCTAACCAAGACTCTACCCCAGAACTGGCTACATAATTTGCTGGGTCTAGTGCAAAATGAAAATACTGAGTCCCTTGTTCAAAAAGTGTTAAGAACACAATATGGTGACTATAACTAATGTCACCAAATTGTATACTTTAAAGCGGTTAAAATTGCAAAATTTTTTGTAATATATATATTTTACCACAATAACACTACAATTTAAAAATGTATTAAGAATTTCAATATGATGACAACAAAGCATTAAGCCAAGAACAGGGTACTTCTAAGCATGGAGGCTTGTGTGAATGAACAGGTTACATATCCATGGAGCTGGTCCTGCTCTAGCCCTAGGTTAGTAGGAGGTTAGCAATAATAATGCCTTCATGGGTTCTGTCTCCAACATTCACAAGGAAAGATGCTCACCTCATCTTTCTCTAGGAACGTTAAGACCATCCTCAAACAATTTCCTTCCAAGACGGCAATCCATACCAAAACAAACAGGGTTCATTACAGTTCCCTAAATGCATACTAGAATCTGTAAGTAGGGCATATTTGTGTTCATTCTATCCACATCTGATTTTGTAGACAACATATGTTTAGAGAACCTAAGATAACTCAAGCAAATTTTTTTTTTCTTTCCTTTCTTGATAGGGGATGTACAATTTAAGTGGTTAAGAACACATTCTCTAGTCAGACTAGGTTCAAATCCTGACCATCTGTTTGACTTTGAACAAGTTCCTTAAATTTTCTGAGTCTCTATTTACGATAAAACGATAGCAGATAATAATAGCACTACCTCATAGGGTTATTATTAATGAGAATAAACTGAGGCATTATTTATAAAGAGTTTAACTCAGGGCTTGGCACATAATTAGGTATTATCATTACATAAGAATATTTTTTCTCAAATGACTAGAACCCTGATTGTGGAAAGCAAGCTGGTTGTCATGAGCCACTTAGCCTTTAAAATCTAGGTGTGCTTAGCGTGGTTTACTGGCTTATTTTATCAAAAATAATTTTTGATATAACCCCTCCAACCTATCTTCTCTAGATTTTTAAGGATCATCATTTATTCCATAAACATGTATTGATTCTCTTGTCTGTGCTAAGTACTACACCGGATGTTAGGGGTGCAAAAATGGACACGATTAAATCTCTCTATAAATGAGCTAACCAACCAGACACTTAAATGGATAATTTTAAGACAATATGCCAAGTGCAACGATTGTTGAGAGACAACACTCCATGGGCCTCTCTCGTTACCGCACTTTCGGGGCAAAGGCTTTAACAAATCTTTTGTTCCAGACTGTTTAAAATGTTTGTAGAGCAAACAGCTTTGGAAGACAAGACAGTGTCTCTCTTAAGGGCAGAGGGCAGGTTTTTTGTTTTGTTTTTTTCCTGACCGGTATGATAAAGACAATGTGCTTTCCAGGGCATAGGTTAGGCAGATTTGCTAGCAGCCCCCTGTAAAAGAGTGAATTTTATCACTCCCTTCTATCACAAAATAGGGAATATTTAAGAGTTAAGATTAGGATTAAGTTTTGAAACAGGAGCGGAAAATGTATATGCTAAATTCTCAGATCCTCAGTTGTAAAACAAACCCACTGGAGATGTGCCGAAGGGAAAAGTGAGTTATGAACAGGAACCAAATTATGAAACAGCATAGTATGGACACTTAAGTACAAGCAATTCAGTAATGCTGACAAGTAAGGTATGAGGCAGGAAGTGGGGAAAGATGAGGCTGGAGAGCAATTCGAGGGCAGAACCTTGGAGGGCTTTATATACCAAGTAAATATAAACTTACTTTGTAATGACTTTAGCTAACAATTTTTTGCCATTATGGCTCTGGAAAAGTTATACCACTTTTTTAATTAATCTTTTTTTTTTTTTTCAACGTAACAACTTTTTTATCCCCAAATCCACTAAATAGATATGCTATAAAAAAATAAGACATTATATATTAGTGTTGCTGTTGCAGGAAGACATATTCATCAATTCACTTGATTTATCAGTTTTTAGTGAAAGAGTTTATCAACAAGGAACTGCCAGCATTTCAAGCTGGATTTAGAAGAGGACATGGAACAAGGGATATCATTGCTGATATCAGATGGATCCTGGCTAAAAGTGAAGAATACCAGAAACATGTTTACCTGTGTCTTATTGACTATTCTAAGGCATTTGACTGTGTGGATCATAAAAAAGTGTGGATAACATTGCAAAGAATGAGAATTCCAGAATAATTAATTGTGCTCATGAGGAAACTTTACGTAGGTCAGGAAACAGCCATTTGACACTTCCTATCAGAACTTTTGGGACACACAGAAAGCAGTGTTCAGAGGTCAATTTATATCAATAAATGCACACATACAAAAAGAAGAAAGGGCCAAAATTAAAGAATTATCCCTACAATTATAACACATAGAAAGAGAGCAACAAAAGAAACCCTCAGGCACCAGAAGAAAGCAAATAATAAAAATTAGAGCAGAATTAAATGAAATAGAGAACAGAAAAGCAATTGAAAGAGTTAATAAGACCAAAAGCTGGTTCTTTGAAAAAACAAACAAAATTGATAAATCAATGGCCAAACTGAAAAAAGAAAAACAGGAGAGAAAGCAAATAACCTGAATAAGAAATGATATGGGTGATATTATAACATACCCAACTGAAATTAAAAGAATCATATCAGATTACTACAAATTTGAAAACCTAAAAGAAATGGATGGATTTCTAGAAAAACACTACCTACCTAAACTAACACAGAGGTTAAAAAAACTAAATAAGCCTATAACAAAAGAAGAGATTGAAAAGGTAATTTAAAAACACCCAACAACAACAACAAAAAGCCCTGGCCCAGATGGCTTCACTGAAGAGTTCTACCGAACTTTCAGAGAAGAGCTAACACTGCTACTACTAAAAGTATTTCCAAGCATAGAAAAGGATGAAATACTCCCAAACTCATTCTATGAAGCCAGCATATCCCTGACACCAAAACCAGGTAAAGACAACACAAAAAAAGAAAAATACAGACCTATATCCCTCATGAACTTAGAAGCAAAAATCCTCAACAAAATTCTAGCCAACAGAATTCAATAACATATCAAAAAATAATTCGCCCTGACCAAGTGGGATTCATACCAGGTATGCAAGAATGGTTCAACATTAGAAAATCAATTAATGTAATCCATTCTATAAATAAAACAAAAGACAAGAACCACGTGATCTTATCAATTGATGCAGAAAAGGCCTTTGACAAAGTTCAACACCCATTCATGATAAAAACTCTCAGCAAAATAGGAATAGAAGGAAAATTCCTCAACATAACAAAGGGCATTTATACAAAGCCAACAGCCAACATCAACCTAAATGGAGAGAGTCTGAAAGCATCCCCCTTGAGATCGGGAACCAGACAAGGATGCCCTTTATCACCACTCTTATTCAAAATTATGCTGGAGGTCCTAGCCAGAGCAATTGGGCTAGATAAAGAAATAAAGTGCATACAGATTGGTAAGGAAAAAGTAAAAGTATCTCTATTTGCAGATGACATGATCTTATACACAGAAAACCCTAAAGAATCCTCAAGAAAACTACTCAAACTAAGAGAAGAGTCCAGCAGAGTATCAGGATACAAGGTAAACATACAAAAATCAGTTGGATTCCTCTACACCAACAAAAAGAACATCGAGAGGAAATCACCAAATCAATACCATTTACGGTTGCCCCCAAGAAGATAAAATACTTAGGAATAAATCTTACCAGAGACATAAAAGACCCACACAAAGAAAACTACAAGACACTACTGTAAGAAACCAAAAGAGACCTACATAAGTTGAAAAACATGCCTTGCTCATGGATAGGAAGACTTAAAATTGTAAAAATGTCTATTCTACCAAAAGCCATCTATAGATACAATGCAATTCCAATCCACATTCCAATGACGTTTTTTAATGAGATGGAGAAACAAATCACCAACTTCATATGGAAGGGAAAGAAGCCCCAGATAAGAAAAGCATTACTGAAAAAGAAGAACAAAGTGGGACGCCTCACTCTACCTGATTTCACAACCTATTATACCGCCACAGTAGTCAAAGCAGCCTGGTACTGGTACTGGTACAACGACAGATACATAGACCAATGGGGAACACAATTGAGAATCCAGACATAAACCCATCCACATACGAGCAGTTGATATTTGACAAAGGCCCCACAACAGTTAAATGGGGAAAAGATAGTCTCTAACAAATGGTACTGGCATAACTGGATATCCATCTGCAAAAAAATGAAACTAGACCCATACCTCACTCCATGCACAAAAACTAACACAAAATGGATCAAATATCTAAATACAACATCTAAAATGATAAAGACCATGGAAGAAAAAATAGGGACAATGCTTGGAGCCCTAATACATGGCATAAACAGTACACAAAACATTACTAACAATGAAGAAGAGAAACTAGATAACCTGGGAGCTCCTAAAAATCAAACACCTAGGCTCAACCAAAGATTTCACCAAAAGACTAAGAAGATTACCTACAGACTGGGAAAAAGTTTTTACCTATGACATTTCTGATCAGCATCTGATCTCTAAAATCTACATGATGTGGCAAAAACTCAACTACAAAAAGACAGATACCCCAATTAAAAATGAGCAAAGGATATGAATAGACACTTCACTAAAGAAGATCATGATCATTAGCCAGTAGAGAAATGCAAATCAAAACTACAATGAGATTCCATTTCACTCCAACAAGGCTGGCATTAATCCAAAAAACACAAAATAATAAATGTTGGAGAGGTTGTGGAGAGACTGGAACACTTATACACTGCTGGTGGGAATATAAAACCAAACAACCACTTTGGAAATCGATTTGGCGCCTCCTTAAAAAGCTAGAAATAGAACTACCATACAATCCAGCAATCCCACTCCTTGGAATATATCCTAGAGAAATAAGAGCCCTTTCACGAACAGATATAAGCACACCCATGTTCATTGCAGCATTGCTTATGATAGCAAAAAGATGGAAGCAACCAAGGTGCCCATCAATGGATGAATGGATAAATAAATTATGGTATATTCACACAATGGAATGCTATGCATCAGTAAAGAACAATGATGAATCTGTGAAACATTTCATAACATGGAGGAACCTGGAAGGCATTATGCTGAGTAAAATTAGTCAGGTGCAAAAGGACAAATACTGTATGAGACCACTATCATAAGAACTCAAAAAATAGTTTAAACAGAGAAGAAAATATTCTTTGATGGTTACAAGAGGTGGGAGGGAGGGAGGGAGAGGGGTTTTCACTAATTAGATAGTAGATAAGAACTACTTTAAGCGAAGGGAAAGACAACACACAATACAGGCGAGGTCAGCACAACTAGGCTAAACCAAAAGCAAAGAAGTTTTCTGAATAAACTGAACATTTTGAAGGCCAGCGTAGCAGGGGTGGCGGTTTGGGGACCATGGTTTCAAGGGACATTTAAGTCAATGGCAATAATAAAATCTATTATGAAAACATTCTGCATCCCACTTCAGAGAGGGGGGTCTGGGGTCTTAAACTCTAGTAAGCAGTCATCTAACGTGCATCAATTAGTCTCAACCCACCTGGAGCAAAGGAGAATGAAGAACACCAAAGACACAAGGTAATTATGAGCCCAAGAGACAGAAAGGACCACATAAACCAGAGACTACATCAGCCTGAGACCAGAAGAACTAGATGATGCCCGGCTACAACTAATGACTGCCCTGACAGGGAACACAACAGAGTACCCCTGAGGGAGCAGGAGAGCAGTGGGATGCAGACCCCAAATTCTTGTAAAAAGACCAGTCTTAATGATCTGACTGAGCCTAGAAGGACCCCAGAGGTCATGGTCCCCAGATCTTCTGTTAGCCCAAGACAGGATCCATTCCCAAAGCCAACTCTTCAGACAGGGATTGGACTGGACTATGGGATAGAAAATGATACTGGTGAAGAGTGAGCTTCTTGTGTCAAGTAGACACATGAGACTACGTGGGCAGCTCCTGTCTGGAGAAGAGATGAGAGGGCAGAGGAGGTCAGAAGCTGGCCAAATAGACACAAATATAGAGAGTGGAGGGAAGGAGTGTGCTGTCTCATTAGAGGGAGAGCAACTAGTAGTATATAGCAAGATACATGTAAGTTTTTGTATGAGAGACTGACTTGGTTTGTAAACTTTCACTTAAAGCACAATAAAAATTAAAGAAAAAAAGCAGTCATTTGAACAGAACAAGGGGATACTGCGTGGTTTAAAGTCAGGAAACCTGTACGTCAGAGTTGTATCCTTTCACCATATCTATTCAATCTGTATGCTGAGCAAATAATCCGAGAAGCTGTACCATATGAAGAAGAACAGGGCATCAGGATTGGAGGAAGACTCATTAACAACCTGCGTTATGCAGATGACACAACCTTGATGGCAGAAAGTGAAGAGGACTTGAAGCACTTAACTGATGAAGATCAAAGACCACAGCCTTCAGTATGGATTACACCTCAACATAAGGAAAACAAAAATCCTCACAACTGGACCAATGAGCAACATCATGATAAACGGAGAAAAGATTGAAGTTGTCAAGGATTTCAGTTTACTTGGATCCACAATCAACACTCATGGAAGCAGCAGTCAAGAAACCAAAAGACGCATTGCATCGGGCAAATCTGCTGCAAAAGGCCTCTTTAAAGTGTTGACAAACAAAGATGTCACATTAAGGACTAAGGTGCACCTGACCTAAGCGATGGTGTTTTCAACTGCCTCATGTGCATGCAAAAGCTGGACAATGAATAAGGTAAACCAAAGCACTGATGCCTTTGAATTGCGGTGTTGGCGAAGAATACTGAATATATCATGGACTGTCAAATCTTTCTTGGAAGGAGTACAACCAGGATGCTCCTTAGAAGGATGGCAAGACTATGTCTTATGCAATTTGGACATGTTATAAGGAGGGATCAGTCCCTAGAGAAGCACATCATGCTCAGTAGAGGGTCAGCAAAAAAGAGGAAGACCCGCAATGAGATGGATTGACACAGTGGCTGCAACAATGGGCTCAAGCATAACAACGATTGTGAGGATGGCGCAGGACCAGGCAGTGTTTCATTCTGTTGTACATAGGGGTCGCTATGAGTCGGAACTTACTCGACAGCACCTAGCGACAAGTGAAAAAAAAAAAAGAGCACCTTAATTCAAACACAGTTGAATTAAGCACCACATTTGCATGAACCTAAAATTTTTGAGAGAGAGGAAGTGAAAGCATCCGAGTGTTGTATGCATGCATATGCTAGTTTTTTCAGGTGTTACAAGTGCTGAAGTGTTTAGCTTTTAATTTGCCCTAAACCAAAAAAAAAAAAGTTGCTGTTGAGTCAATTCCAACCCTATAGGGTTTCCAAGGCTGTAATCTTTACAGGGATCCCTGGTAGTGCAGTGGTTAAGAACTTGGCAGTTAGCCAAAAGGCGGCAGTTCAAATCCACCAGCCACTCTTTGGAAACCCTATGCGGCAGTTCTACTCTGTTCTCGTGTTGCTATGAATCGGAATCAACTCAACAGAAACAGGTTTGGTTTTGTTTTGGTTTAATCTTTACAGAAGCAGACTGCCACAGCTTTCTCCTGTGGAGCGACTGCTGGGTTTGAACTGCCAGCCTCTCGGTTAGCAGCTCAGTGCTAAACCACTGTGCCACCAGGGCTCCTTTACTTTGCCCCAAAGGGGTTATAAGTGAAGTTTGAGTGCAGAATAACCATGAGCCCAAAAGGTTAAAGAATTCGTGAAGAAAATGTGGCAGAAAGAAGATTGCACCTTTCAAAGAATTATTTCGTTGTACCTCAACTCCATCATCCACCATCCAGGCCCAAATCTTTTCTTCCTCCTTTGGCAAGTAAAGCAAACCTTCATTTTATGTAGAAATTGAATTTATTTACTTTTCAAATGATTTATTATTTATATAAATTTGTCTTCATTGTTGAATGATAGCTTTTTCTACCTGTGAAAAATGTTTAGATGTCTTCAGTAGGGATGGAATCTACATAGGAGACCCTATGTACAACAGAATAAAATATTGTTTGGTCCTGCGCCATCCTCACAATCCTTGCTATGTTTGAGCCCATTGTTGCAGCCATTGCGTCAGTCCAACTCATTGAGGGTCTTCCTCCTTTTAGCTTTCACCCAGCGATAAGTTTTTCAGAACCAATTAAAGTCTGTAAGGGAGGCATTGGCGCACTTTCAATTTCATGGTAGGCTTTGAGGGGACAATGAAGGTCTTTAACAGAAGAGTATAGCATGGTGATTACCAGCCGCAGCTCCCAAGTGAGAATCGCTGGGGTCAAAACCTGGCTCTACTACATATTAGATATGTCACCCAGAGAAAGCTTCTTCTCTATAAAATAAAGGTCATAATAGCTCTGATATCATATAGTTTGAAAGCTGAAAAGTTTGGTTTATATTAAGTACTTCAAAGAATACCTAGTACTCAATTAAATGTTATCTGCCAATATTAATCTCATTACCTTTGTGGTTTCTGTACATCACTCTGACAGCAATGTGGACAGGTTGGAAAATATCAAGACTGGAAAGATAAATTCATAGGAAGCACAATCAAGGCAAGAGAAGATGGGTAGGGAGTAAGAAGCAAGTTTAGGGTACCGAATAATGTGTTTTATTTTGGATATGCTCAGATGGAGATGCAGGAATGACATTCTTTTTTCCTCTGTCTCAGACGTTTGCTCAGTTAATTTTTTCACTCCCTTCTATGACAAAATTGGGGATATTTAAGAGTTATGATCAGGATTAAGCTTTAAAATAGTAGCAGAATAATATATACGCTCAAGAATTTTCACCATTTATTCAGAGAAATGGCCGTGGAAGCCACATGCCTGTTATTGTTAAGTGTGACAAAAGCAAAGCATTAGCTTTGT
The DNA here is from genome assembly GCF_024166365.1 of Elephas maximus indicus. Taxonomy (NCBI): domain Eukaryota; kingdom Metazoa; phylum Chordata; class Mammalia; order Proboscidea; family Elephantidae; genus Elephas; species Elephas maximus. The sequence continues at coordinate 122,362,513 of NC_064822.1, forward strand.
TTTCAGATAATTCATTTCCTTGGAAACCCTGAGGTTGTGAAACAAACATGAATTAACCTTCTGCTTACCTTGCCCTTTTCACAGCTAATTATTCAACCAAAAAACCAAATCCGTTGTGATCACTCAATTCTGACTCCTGGCGTAGAGGAGAACTGCTCCATAGGATTTTCTTGGCTGTAATTTTCATGGAAGCAGATTTTTCAGGCTTTCTTCCATGGCACCTCTGGGTAGGTTTGAACTGGCAACCTTTCGGTGAGTAGTAGAGTGTAAACCGTTTGCACCACCCAGGGACCTAGTTATTCAACATATCGGAGACCTAAAACTTTCTCACGATAGTTAAAAACAAACCTAGATAAAGAACAAGAGGTCAATGCAGGTTTACGTGACAAATTTTGTTCCTTTCAAGCTTTTGCTGTCCTCTTTTACAGTTTAAAACAGGTTCCTATTCACATAACTCTATCTCCCCACAATTCTTGTCTCACTCAATATTCCTCTCTCTCTTTCCTGTCCCCAGCTCCATCTCCCACAGCTGTACAGGAAAGCAGGGACCATACTTGATTGATGTTTACTTTCCTTGTTCCCAGATTAGCATGGCACATATTAGGTGCTTAATGTATGCTTAGTAAACAAACAAGAAATCATCAATTGCAGAAACCCATTTACTGATCATCTTAAGGTACTTAATCACCTCATAACTGAAAGTGTGGTTAGGGATAAAATTAAGGTCATACAATAGGCTACCTTTTTTTATTTAAGTCTCAGTAGTTGCAAATACCATACATCATATCTGAATATATGCGCGTGTTTACTGCAAACATATAAAACTAATTTCAGTCTCATGCTTTAAACTTTTATTATTTTCCAAATAATTCAGGAAACTGCATCATAAAAAAGTTCCATCTTATTTACTGCTCTAGCCCCAGAATGTGAACAAGACAGTACTCAATAAATATTTAACTCACTGACTAATAAATAAACACATTCCTTTGTTTTTCTACCCAGAAGCAGGTATTTTTTTCTATTTTTGTGGATTGAGCACACACATAAACATTATTCAAATGGTGGAAAGAACATTTTTGTTCTTTCTCATGTTCCCCCACTAGCCAAAAAATAAAAGGATGGAAAATTGAACAACAGCTGTGCTGACAGAAGTATTCTTCCAAGACCAGGGGCACCTATTATAATTAAGGTACATTTTAAGCTAGATTTTAACAAAGGCCAAGTTATATTTTCAACTCTGCTATAAAAAAAAATAATAATAATATGAGAAGTAAATAATCCTCTATATAAAAAAGCAAAGCAGCAATTCTCACTCAAATAACTGTTGAGGTACAATTAATTAAGCCTCTTCAGATCATTGTACCACAGCATAGCATCACTGTCCATCTAGCAATCAGAAATCTCCTCAAGCTAACACTTTATGGGAGGACATCTTTTCTCCTGCGATGCAGCTGGGGGGCTTAAACCACCAACTTTTTGGTTAGCAGCTGAGTGCCTAACCATTGGGCCACCAGGGGCTCCTTCTATACAGAACGTAATGTGTGGCAACTCTTAAAAATCCAGAATACTACAATATTCCATTTCCCAACCATTCTGAAGAATTGGGAAGTTTCTATGTTACGCTTTATTAACACTGTATTAGCCAGTGAACTAAATTATCCCATAACTCCAATTTCCCAGTTATATTGCTTGATAAAGATAAACCCAATGTATTTATTTACTCTATTCATGAACGTAACTTTCTTACATTTTAGCAGCTATTTTTGACAGTAAATTAGAAGACATGGAGGAATTCTTCTGGTAAATTGACCCCATTGTCCCAAGTGACTAGGTGGCCTGAGGGACTTATGAACCATAGTTGTAGTCTAGTACCGAAGGTACCACTCTCTCCTAAGCTTTTTCCTTTATTCTCTGTAAACAAGGTAATTCACATTTTTTCAAAGGCTATCAGGAAGCCTTCAGAGTTTCTCTTGCTCTTGCCAAAAACCACATGAAGTAGCAAATCTTGCAGAGGAGGAAAAATATCATGTTTTATCTCTAAATTAAAGCGATGAAAATGAAATGCACAATTCAAGGGGGTAAGAAATAAGTGAGTCTATAAACTAATATTGCAAATAAAGACCTACCACTTCATGGTATTTTACTAGCTAACTCACTCCCCAGGATATACTGAAGAGAAATGAATAAATATTACAGTTCCTTATTGTTCAATCTTAGAAAGTGATCGATCATTTGCTTGTTTTCCTCCTATTGTTTCATTTGACTTTTCTTGAGCACGCACTAAGTGGCAGGCACGGTGCTGAGGCGCTTACAGAGACTGAGAGCATTTCTGCACGTAGACATAGTACACGCTCCACTTAATGTTGGCCTTCTGGAGTTGCCACATGAAATGCCCTGACCCACATTTGATCTGTTTTAAATGTTCAGATTTTCAAACACAATATCATGTTTTCTTTGAGAGCAACATACCTATTTATAGGAGAGTCAAGGAAAGGAAAAAGAGAAGGGAGAGAAAATGGTATGTTTGGTAACATTTTACTAAGCTGTAAAATCTCTTTCGGAACAAGAAAGTGAAAATCATGTCAGTGGTTAGCAAACTGAAAAGCTGACAAGTGATAAGCATCAACAAATTGCTTAACAAAACATTAGCTACTGATTACAATGTTGATGCAAAACCCAAAAAGCCGGCTGACATCAAATAACATGCGAGAACGGAAAGCTGCACTAATGAAAAGGGACAGTGCTGGAGAGCCCCTTGGCTTTTGCAGAAAGAATGGCGCACGTGAAGGAGTGCAAAAACAAGTACTGCAGGTCACGAGAGTAGCTAATAATTTAGGACACAAAGCAAAGTGTCAGAGCCGGTTCTCTGCAAAATCATTACAAAATAAGTAAGTCACCTAAAAAGAAAAATGACTACCCCTTAAATTGTAAGGACTCTTTGGGTGGCATTCATACACAGGGAGAAAGAAAAAAAACATAACATTTGTACTTTCTTACACATTTAAACATTACCCGGGCAATTTACAGCTAGTAGTCAGTGTCTACATATTTAGAGAAGGTTTGCTATGTAAATCAATTATTTTATGGAAACTTAGAAAATCCTGGAGGTGAATAGCTTTGCTGGTGCTACCTGAGAGCATTCCATAAATCCTTCCATAAAATTCGAACAACTGAAAATTGTGCTCCTGGGTCACCCCAGACTGACTTGTCAAGCCATTCCCAGGACCACTTTTGGACAATGGCTGTATTTGCACCACAGACACATCATGACCAAAGCAATAGAGAAAGAAAAAAGAAAACAAAAACAAAAACAGTTGCCATCAAGTCAGTTCCGACTCAGGAGATCCCGTGTGTGTCACAGTAGAACTGTGCTCCATAAAGAGGTTTTCAATGGCTGATTTTTTGGAAGTAGAACAGCAGGCCTTTCTTCTGAGGTGGATCTGGGTGGACTCAAGCCTCTGCCTTTTTTTTTTTTTTTTTTGTACTTTAGATGAAGGTTTACAGAACAAAGTAGTTTCTCATCAAACAGTACATATATTGTTTTATGACATTGGTTAACAACTTCACAACATGTTGACACTCTCTCTTCTCCACCTTGGGTTCCCTATTATCAGCTTTCCTGTCCTCTCCTGCCTTCTATTCCTTGCCCCTGGGCTGTTGTGCCCCTTTAGTCTCATTTTGTTTCATGGGCCTGTCTAATCTTTGGCTGAAGGTTGAACCTCAAGAATGACTTCATTACTGAGCTAAATGGGTGTCTGCAGGCCATACTCTCCAGGTTTCTCCAGTCTCTGTCAGGCCAGTAAATCTGTTTTTTGTTTTGTTTTTGTTGTGACTTAGAATTTTGTTCTGCACATTTCTCCAGCTCTGTCTGGGACCCTCTACTGTGATCCCTGTCAGAGCAGTCAGTGCTGGTAGCCGGGTACCATCTAGTTGTGCTGGACTCAGTCTGGTAGAGGCCATGGTCAATGTGGTCCACTAGTCCTCTGAATTAATCTTTTCCTTGTATCTTTAGTTTTCTTCACTCTTCCTTGCTCCTCAAGGGGTGAGATCAGTGGAGTACCTTAGACGGCTGTTCACAGTCTTTTAAGACCCCAGATGCTATTCACCAGAATAGAGTGTAGAACATTTCTTTATAAACTATGTTACGCCAACTGAGCTAAGTGTTCCCCAAGACCATGGTCCCCACAGCCCTCACCCCAGCAATTCAGTCCCTCAGGGAGTTTGGATGTGTCTCTGGAACTTCCACGACTTTGCCTTCGACAAGTTATGCTGGCTTCCTCAAACCTCCAACCTTTTGGTTAGCATGCCAGCCGGTTAAACAATTCTACCACCCAGGGACTCCAAAGCAATAGGAACACCTTCTTTTTTTTTAACTTCAAGGCTGTCCTAACAACAGATAAGGCATTCACTTGAGTGGGAATTTTTTAGCAATAGAAAAAACCTATTTCCACTATCTAAAATGGCCATTTTCAAATATTCTATCACTTTTCAAACTCTCTTTCAAGCAACATGTTTGTTCATATAACCCAGTCGAAGTTATTATCTCACTGTTTAGTCTATTAAATGAACTAAGCCACTTTTCTCCATTTTGTACTTGCTGCCTTCCATTTCTATCCTTTCATTGTGTCTGTGTTTCTTTAAATAGGAGTTAGTATTTCAGTTATTCCTATTCACAACTTCATGACCAGGTCAAGTTTTAAGTTTGAGAACCCTTTTGGATACTCAAAATGTGTGTGTAGTTCACAAAACAAAAATGGGAAATAGTTTGTTATAGCAATGAACAAATGGAGTGATGGCTACACAAGACTGAATTAAGAATTTGAAATATAAATTGATAAAGTAAAGTTTTCAACATGAAATACAATATTTATCACATTTCATCCCAGGTTAATTTGCTTTTTAAAGTAAATATCTGGACCTGAATTCACAACAAGAATATAGGTTCACCTTAATCTGGATTTTTCCTCAAAGTGCATTTAACATTAAAAGCATTCAATTCTAAGCACTACTACATTGAGACAGGTCCACATTTAACAATAAAAGAGGTGTCTAGTCGACATGGTAGGCATCTCCCCAATATCCATTTCACCTCTCCCCTAGTTTATAGTAACCATATTGTTTGCATAATTGACCCCACCCCCAACTCCAGAAGTGGTCTCTTGTGGGATTTCAGCCCTGTCAAACCAAACAGTCCCTTTATATAATTAGTATTTTATAATGTCCCCTTCCTGTACTAAAATAAAATTCTTAAATAAATATAATTATCTTCACACATAATTTTTAAAAAATCAATATAATTCTCAAAACAAAATACAAAGGAGAAATAAATGTAATTAATGAGAAAAATACGTATTTCAATATCCTCAGCCATGGTATTGTAGTCAGATGCTTGTACCTTTACATGGAATCATTATGAAATGAGACACCTGCAAATGTAGCCTGGTAAGGTGTGTTACCTGGGCAGCTCAAATACTACAGCGCCATTCCCATCTACGATGTGATTTTTTTCAAAAAGGTAAACAAATCTTGGGAAAATTCTGAAAAAAAGAAAGAACAATATCCCATAGTACAACCAATAGTTACCACAGTAGGTTGAACAGTGGCCCCCAAAAAGATATGTCTATGTCCTGTAACCTGCGGATGTGACCTTATATGGAAAAGGGTCTTTACACATGTAATTGAGTTAAGGATCTTGGGATGAAATCACCCTGGATTACCCACATGGGCCCTAAATCCAATGATAAGTGCCCTTAAAAGAGGAAAGATACAAAGGGGAGACAAGAAGGCTATGAGATGACAGAGCAGGGATTGAAGTGATGCAGTCACAAGCCAAGGAACACTTAAGCCATCAGAAGCAGGAAGAGGCAGAATAAGATTCTCCCCTAGAGTCTTTGGAGGGAGTAGAACCAGTTGACACCTTGATTTTGGACTTCTGGCCTCTAGAACTGTGAGAGAATAAATTTTTGTTATTGTAAGCCACAAACTGTGGTAATTTGGTCTGGCAACCCTAGGAAACTAATACAGTTACATTTCTGGAAAATTTGGTGTATATTAAAATGGTGCCCCCAAAAAAAACACTTTGTGTTTATATGTTAAATAGCTAAGTTCTAGGTTCAGAGGATGATGTAAGGTTTTTCACCTATATACTGCCCAGAAATGAATTCAAAAGGTATGCAGAATGGGGGACAATTCTTAGTTGTACATGCCTATCCTGTGCAATCCAGGGCCTCTAGTATCCTTGGCACCCATTCACTAAATAGGAATATTGACCTCCCATCATTGTAACAATCCATTACTCCCCCATAAGTTTCCATGCACACGCATCTCCTTTAGTTTCTATCCACACACAACCCCAGGGGTTGGTATTACTCCTCACTGAGAATAACTTAGGAATACCCTTGCCACAACAATTAGTTCCAGAATAAATATGGAGCCCAGGCCTCAGCCAGTCAGCAAAAGAATTCTCTTGGCTCCATCAGAGCTTACCCAATCAGCACAAAGCTCAGGACTTCTAATGGGAGCTAGGATGGAAGTTCTGGACAGTGTGGTATGTGGATACAAAGTCTGGAAATGGGCAAACGTGAATCATAGAAGAGGAAATAACTAAGAGAAGAGCAGAAAAAAATGGAGACGGAGTTCCATTCAATCATTCAGGAAGCCTTATTTTAATTACATGAGCAACCAGCCTCTTTTAATGCTTAACCCAGTTTGAATGTTGTTTTGCAAAACCAAAGTCTTAGTTATCCAGTGCTGCTGTAACAGAAATACCACCAGTAGAGGACTTTTACAGAAATTTAGTCTCTCACAGTTTAGGAAACCAGAAGTCCAAAATCAGAGTTCTGGCTCTACGGGAAGACTTTTTTTCTCTGTCCACTGTGGGAGATGGTCTTCATCAATCTTTCCCTGGGTCTAGGAGGCTCTCAGCACAGCGACCCCAAGTCCAAAGGACATGCTCTGCTCCTGACTCTTCTTTCTTGGTGGTAGTAGGTGAAAGTTTTTCTTGCAGATGCAAGTTCTCTTGTCTTCCCCTTGGCCTTCAAGGACGCAACATGACTCAGTGAAAAAAAGGCAGATGTAGGCCTACGAAGCCAAGAAACTTGAATATGTAGTTTAATATTGTATCCCTGGAGCATAGTATGGTGCCTGGCTACCAATAGATATTAGTCAGATGAATTAACAAACAAATATAGGCTTGGCCAAACAAATATGGAGGCATACAGGCTTGGATTAACTTCATAGCTCTGCCATTTACTACCTACAGTAACCCTGGGCAAATAACCTCTCATTTTCCTCACCTGTAAAGCTTGGGACAGTTTCCTACCTGCCCACTTCTCCAGCTTCATCTCACCATACCTACTCCTAGGTTATTACGTTCAAATCACATTGCCTCCTTGCAGAATCTCAAACACCCCACTCTCTTTCCTGAGTCACTGAAAATTCCAAGTGCTTGAATGCTCTTTTCTTCATCTTCCTGGCTTTTACCAATCCTTCTTGATTCAATTCACGTGTCACTTCCTCCACCAGGTCAACCCTGACTACCTTATCGTCCCACCCATATTGTTATCACAATATCATTTATTTCCTTCATAGTGCTTATCACAATCTACAGTAATCTGGGGTTCTTATTTGTTTCCTTGTTTATTCAGTGTCTCTTTTCACTTCTCCCGTAAAACCAGGAACCATGTTCATCTAGCACAAAGGAGACACTCAATAAAGAATTGTCAAATGAATGAATGAATGGCCCCTACTTCTTTTCCAGACTCATCTCGTAGCACTCAAACTCTACACTGTAGCTTTCTGGACTCATCTGACTACTTCGAACACGCTTTTGCACATGCTATTCCCTGTGCCTGAAGCTTTCTTCTTCCACTCCAGTACTGCAACTGTGTCATTATTGTTAGGTGCTGTCAGATCAGGTCTGATTCATAGCAACCCTATGTACAACAGAATGAAATACTGCCAGATCCTGCATCATCCTCACAATCGTTGCTATGACTGAGCCCATTGTTGCAGCCACTGTGTCAATCCATCCTGTTGAGGGTCTTTCTGTTTTTCACTAAAACTCTACCGAGCATGATATACTTCTCCAGGGATTGGTCCCTCTTGATAGCATGTACAAAGTATATGAGATGAAGTCCCTCCATCCTCACTTCTAAGAACCATTCTGGCTGTACTTCTTCCAAGACAGATTTGTTCATTCTTCTGGCACTTCATGGTATACTCAATATTCTTCACCAAACCATAATTCAAAGGCATCAGTTCTTCTTTGGTTTTCCTTATTTGATGTCCAGCTTTCTCATGTGAGGCAACTGAGAATACCATGGCTTGGGTCAGGCATACCTAAGTCCTCAGGTTGATATCTTTGCTTTTCAACACTTCAAAGAAGTCTTTTGCAGCAGATTTGCCAGATGTAATATGTTGTTTGATTTCTTAACTGCTACTTCCATAGGTGTTGATTATGGATCCAAGTAAAATTAAATCCTTGACAGCCTCAATCTTTTCTCCATTTACTGTGACGTTGCTTATTGGTCTAGTTGTGAGAATTTTTGTTTTCTCTGTGGTGAAGTGTAATCAATACTGAAGGCTATAGTCTTTAATCTTCATCAGTAAGTGCTTCAAGTCCTCTTCACTCTCTGCAAGCAAGAGACCACCACACGTGTGTCAGTTTATTGTACTGTGGTGACTTCCATGTTGCTGTGATGCTGGAAGCTATGCCACCAGTATTTCAAATACCAGCAGAGTCCCCATGATGGACAGGCATCTGTGGAACTTCCAGACTAAGACAGATTAGGAAGAAGGACTTGGGGGTCTACTTCTGAAACAACTGGCCAGTGAAAATCTTATGAATAGCAGTAGGACATTGTCTAACATAGTGCCAGAAGATGAGCCCTTCAAGTTGGAAGGCATTCAAAATACAAAGGGGAAGAGCTGTCTCCTCAAAGTAGAATTGACCTTAAGGATGTGGATGGAGTCAAGCTTTCGGGACCTTCATTTGCTCATGTGGCATGACTCAAAATGAGAAGAAACAGCTGCAAACATCCATTAAGAATCAGAACTGGAATGTACGAAGTATGAATCTAGGAAAATTGGAAGTCCTCAAAAATGAAATGGAACCCACACACATCGATATCCTAGGCATTGGTGAGCTGAAATGGACTGGTATTGCCATTGTGTATCAGACAATTTTATGGCTCACTATCTCAAGAATGACAAATTGAAGAGTAATGGTGCTGCATTCATCATCAAAAAGAACGTTTCAAGATCTATACTGAAGTACAACACTGTCAGTAATAGGATAATATCCATAGGCCTACAAGGAAGACCAGCTAATACAACTATTATTCAAATTCACGCACCAACCACCAAGGCCAAAGAGGAAGAAATTGAAGATTTTTACGAACTTCTGCAGCCTGAAATTCATTAAACTTACAATCAAGTTACATTAATAATTACTGATGATTGGAATGTGAAAGTTGGAAACAAATTAAAAAGAATCTGTATTTGGAAAATATGGCCTTGGAGACAAAAATGATGCCAGAGATCACATGATAGAATGTTGCAAGACCAACAACTTATTCGCTGCAAATATCATTTTTCTACAACATAAACAGTGACTATATACATGGACCTCACCAGACAGAAAACACAGGAATCAAATCAAGTACATCTGTAGAAAGAGACAATGGAGAAGCTCAATATTATCAGTCAGAGCAAGGCTGGGGGCCAACTGCAGAACAGACCATCAATTGCTCATATACATATTTAACTTGAAGAAAATTAAAACAAGTACACAGGAGCCAAAATTCAACCTTGAGTAAATCCCACCTGAATTTGGAGACAATCTCAAAAATAGGTTTGAAGGACTGAAGACCAGGCGAGTTGTGTGATGATATCAAGGACATCATACATGAAGAAAGGAAAGACAGGAAAGAAAGAAGAGATCAAAACAGATGTCAGAAGAAACTCTAAAACTTGCTTTTGAACGTAGGGTAGCTAAAATGAACAGAAAAAAAAAAGTAAAAGATCTGAACAGAAGATTTCAAAGGACAGCTCAAGAAGACAAAGTATTATAATGACATGTGCAAAGACCTGGGGTTAGAAAACCAAAAGGTAAGAACACACAGCATTTCCCAAGCTGAAAGAACTGAAGCAAAAAGCTGTTCAAGCCTCGAGTTGCAATTCTGAAGAATTCTATGGACAAAATATTGAAAGACGCAGGAAGCATCAAAAGAAGATGGAAGGAATACACAGTCACTATACCAAAAAGAATTGGTCAGTGTTCAACCATTCCAAGAACCAAAGGTACTAAAGGAAGAAGTCCAAGCTGCACTGAAGGCACTGGTGAAAAACAAGGCTCCATAAATTGATGGAATACCAATTAAGATGTTTCAACAAATGGATACAGCATTGGAGGTGCTCGCTCGTCTATGCCAAGAAACTTGGAAGACAGCTACCTGGCCAACTGACTGGAAGAGATCCATATTTGTGCCCATCCCAAAGAAAGGTGATCCAACAGAATGCAGAAATTATCGAACAATATCATTAATATGACACACAAGTAAAATTTTGCTAGAGATAATTAAAAAACAGTTGCAGCAGTACGTTGACAGGGAACTGCCAGAAATTCAAGCCAGATTCAGAAGGTGATGCAGAACCAGGGGTGTCAGTGCTAATGTCAGATGAACCCTGGCTGAAAGCAGAGAATACCAGAAGTATGTTTACCTGTGTGTTATTGATGACGCAAAGGCATTTGTCTGTGTGTATCATAACAAATTATGGATAACATTGTGAAGAATGGGAATTCTCGAACACTTAACTGTGCTCATGTGGAACCTGTACATAGAACAACAGGCAGTCGTTTGAACAGAATAAGGGGATACCGCATGGTTTAAAATCAGGAAAGGTATATGTCAGGGTTGTATCCTTTCACCATATTTATTTAATCTGTATGCTAAGCAAATAATTTGAGAAGCTGTACTCTATGAAAAAGAACGCAGCACCAGTATTGGAGGAAGGCTCATTACCCACCTGCGATATGCAGATGACACAAGCACTGTAATACTACCTTCCAATCCCATCTCCCTACACCTGTCTAATTTCTACTCTTCCATTAGGTTTCGGCTTAACATCATTTTTTCCAGAAGGCCTTCTCTGGTCTCATACACTAAATTAAGATCTTCTACAGTTTACTGCAATAATGCTATACATAGTATGAATCACACGTACTATAAAAATTATTTTATTATCTTTTTTCCCTGGTTAATTGTAAGCTCTATGGAAGTGAGTCACAACTGTTGGCCCATAGTAAAAAACCAACCAAACCCACTGGTATCGAGTCGATTCCGACTCATAGCAACTCTATAGGACAGAGTAGAACTGCTGCATAGAGTTTCCAGGGAGTGCCTGGTGGATTTGAACTGTCAACCTTTTGGTTAGAAGCCATAGCGCTTCACCACTATGCCACAAGGGTTTCCAATGCCCATAGCAGGTGCTCAATAAAATCTATTTCCTTTCCTTTTCCAATAAAACTGGTACCTAAATCTGAGGTTATGAGCAAGAGCCTATTATAAAAAGAGAGCCCGTTGTTATTTTCCAAATGACCCTAGCAAAGCCACATTCTTGGCAAAATCTGACTCCTCTAACTTGAAATCAAGCAAAATGGCAATTCTAAAGAACTGGATAGCTCCATAAATTGATCAGCACTCCAGTGACAGGCATCACAAGATTGCTGGCAAATTTATGATTCAGAAACTCAACTGCTCAAACAAAAGTAGAAATCTCTTCATCAGAAGGTTATGGAGCCAGTAGAGTATTACTACTATCAGGTGAGAAAGAATTGGACAAATCACTACAGAAATAAAGCAAAGGGTCATCTGAAAATGAAAATAAAGCTTAGGAAGGAAAAAAAAATTAATGAAAAATATGTTTTATGAATCACGGTAAAACAACCCAATTAAGCAAGAAAACAAGCTTTCCTTTTAGAAAGCAAATTCAGAGTCTGATTTACCACCTCGGAATTATCCCTCTCATGGATATCATCAGCTCAATTACGTCAGTAACAGAGCCTGTATTGTGTAATAAAGTGAAAAAGCACGTAAAGTGCTATTAAAAAAAGCTTACCTTTTGACTGGTGAGTTGCTAAAAAAAATGAGGATTTATTATTCTATAATGTGAACTGACAAACAATGTAAATCTCAAGAGAAATCATATATGTATAAAAGGGATGCTTGGCTTCTTCACCCTGATTGACTTTTATCTGCTCTCCGCATGTCTCTGGAGAAGAATGCTCTTTTTCATGCCATAGGCGGCGTGATGAATGCTGATGAGACAATATTTGACTCATCACTGCCTAGATGGTTATTTTGCATGCAAGCTTCCCACTTCTCTGTAAATTCATTGGCTTGCACACAGCAGTGTTTGGGAGTACGATTTCTAGTTAGCAAGTGAACAGGCTTTTGTTTCTAAATTATAGGAATTTCATTAGGAGAAAATGTATATTGCCTTTCATCAATTTAGAAGATACAAGAGTCTGAAAAGTTATTTTATTTAACACAGTCATCCACAGTCATTATAACTCATATAACGTAAATAGAGATACAGATGGGTTATAACTCATATAATGTAAATAGAGATACAGATGGGTTAGATAGATACAAATCCAGAATCCTACAGGATGTGACAGTTTTCGTCTCCTTTGTGATTCTTCTGTCAACTATGATAATTTTCCAAGATGATATCTGCTTTTTCCCACTATGAAAGTATCTCATTCCAATATTTTACAAATTCAAATAGCCAAGCACAAACCTTTTCAGAATGTTTTCTGAACCTACAGGTTCACAACCATAGATTTTGGGGTAACGCAGCACAGAAAAAAATAAGCTACCTTGGTAATTCACAATGACAGTAAACCGAAGGTATAAAGATATCCTAAGCTTTTTCTGTAAAGAGTGTATACGCAGAGAAGTTTATAATTAGCAGTGGTTGGATAGTCAAAGACAAAAAATATTGACAGACTGAGAAATGTAAGAAGCCAGGATAACATCTTCCAACCACAAAGTGTTTTGTGGTGAAATATTTGTTAAGAGAATTAGCAAGAGTAGGCAACAATTTTTCTCACATGTGGAGGGTGGTATTTAGAGTACAGCCACTGGCTAAACAAATCTGTATAGAGCAGTAGCTGGTAATGTTTGGGGGGTCATGGACCCCTTTAAGAATCTTATAATCTTCAATTTCTTATTCCCAGAAAAGCATACACGTGCATAAAATTTTTCATAAAATTTTCAGAGTCCCTGATCCCCTTAACTTGGAACTCCCCGGCAGAAGCTTACGCTTTGGAGAGTGTGTTCATCTTAAACATTGGACCCCAACCTAGAGAATTTGTACTAGGAATTTTGTCTTCAATAGACAAATTCGGCCAGAAAAGCTTCCATTTCTCACCCCTGCAACCTCAAAGACAGATGTGCTTGGAAATGCCCTGCACAGATTCTGCCCAAAGGGTCAAGCTGTAATCTATTGAGTTTACATTGTAAATTACCATATATAAGCTAATGAGGAATTGAATGAAACATATTTACAAAAGGAGTCCTGATGCTCCAATGGTTAAGTCCTAGGCTGCTAACCCAAAATTCAGAGGTTTAAACCTACCAGAAGTTCCGTAGGAGAAAAGACCTGGTGATCTGCTCCCATAGAGATTACAGCATAAATGTTCATAGGAAATCCAATGGGGCAGTCCTACTCTGTCATATAGGGTCGCTATGAGTCGGGATAAACTCAGTTGCACACAGCAATACATTACAATATTTATGAAGCACTTAGGTATGCCAGGCACTCTGCAATTTCCTTTAATACACATTACCACATTAAAGCTTCATAAGGACCCTGTGAGCTTGTTGTTACTGTTCACATTCAAAAATAGAGAACAGTGGCTCCGAGAAGATAAGTAACCTGCCCAAAGTCACACAGCTAGTAGATGATGGAGCTTAGACTGTAACTCAGATTTCCATAGTCTACTTCTTTCCATTATATTTTATTTCCCAGTAGCTAAATTTATGACATGGTCATCAGTATTCAAATGCATGTCAGAGTCCAGGATCTCTTTCTTGGAGCCTAATCTAATCAAAAGAATCTCAGCCTTTTCTCACCACCTTCACTGTGACCACCCAGGTATACGCCATCACCATCTCCATCTGGATTATTCTAATGGCCCCTTAGCTGATCTCCTAGCTCCCACCCTTGCCCCCTATACAGTCTATTCTCAACAGAGCAGCCAAAATAATGCTTTTAAAGAATAAGTTAGATCTCAGCATGACTGTCCTGCTCAAACTGTCCAACGGCTCCCCCGCATACTCAAAATAAAAACCACATGCCTTACAAAGACCTACAAAGTTTAACTCAATCAGTCCCCATCCCTACCCCCCTGACCTCACCTCTGACCTTTGCCTTCCTCCCAACTCTGCCCGTCAATCATTCCAATCTAAGATGTACCTGTAGGCATCTGTACTTTTTTTTCCCTCTGTCTGGAATGCTCTTCCTCCATTCTCCATGGCTCACTGCCTCGCATCTTTCAAGTCTTTGCCTCAGAAGCCACTCCTCTGTGAGGTGTTTCCTGACCACCCTAATTAAAATTACACACCAACTCTTACCCTGACATTTCTTATCCCCCTAAACCAAAAAAAACACACTACCACTGAGTCAATTCTGACTCATAGCGATCCTATAGGACAGAGTAGAACTGCCCCCATAGAGTTTCCTAGGCTGTAAATCTCTATGGAAGTAGACTGCCACATCTTTCTCCCAGGGAGCGGCTGGTGGGTTTGAACTACTGACCTTTCAGTTAGCAGCCAAGCACTTTAACCACTGTGCCACCAGGGCTCCCTTATCCCCCATCCTTCTTTATTTTTGCCCATAGCACTTATTATCATTTACCATACCAGTAATTTTACTTATTAATTTTCTGGGTTTTGCCCCTTATAGGTTCCACAAGAGCAGGGATTTTTTTTTTTTTTAGACTTTACTGTAGCTTCAGTTCCTACAACAACGCCAGGCACAAAGTAGGTGCTCAGTCAGTACTTGATGAGTGAGTATGCTAGCACTTCAACTCTCAGTTGACAGACCAACAGGAGACACTGAACCATGCAGTCTTCTAGAGCCTGCTTGGATGATGGCTGCTGTAATAAGAGGGCTGCCTCGCTGCACTCCACTTCATACCAATTAAATGCAGCCTTAGAGTGTGTATGCTGTGCTCAGCAAAGTTTGGCTTCCCCTGGTACAACCAAACGGCTGCCTCACATCTTCTTTTCAATTCAGTGCACCATTTAATACATCTAAAACAATGGAAGCATAAATGTTTTTTTTAATTTAAAATAACCTTTTTCAGAAGAGGTATGAGCTTTACGTTTTAATCAGACTTGCCAACTGAATTCTTCATTCAATAATGAGTGCCACAAGAATTTACAGATCTCATGCCACCAAAAGACCAACAATAAGGTAAAAAAAATAGTTCCCATTCTTTCCCATGGAGTAATTAGATATAGGGAAACCCTGGTGGCATAGTAGTTAAATGCTACAGCTGCTAACCAAAAGGTCAGCAGTTTGAATCCACCAGGCGCTCCTTGGAAACTCTATGGGGCAGTTCTACTCTGTCCTTATAGGGTCACTGTGAGTGGGAATCAACTCGACAGCAATGGGTTTTTTTGGTTTGTTTGTTTGTTTTTAATTTTAGATATAGAAGTAAAGAAATCATGTGTTTTTATGAAATTGTTAGATGAGGTTAAATGGTGGGGTGGGCAGGGACTACCCTTCCAAAGTTTTGGAAGGGTAACTTTAATACCAACCTAGGCAGAGATCTAGTCAATCACTTGTTAAAAGATGAGTTTGGGGGGAAATAAAATCAAGGCAAATAAGTAAGCCAATATGTTTTAGTACTCCTGAAGAAACTAATAGCAAGACAGTTATTATTATAATTACTTGGTGCTGTTACAACCAGTACATCCAACACTGTAAAGTGAATACTCTTACTGAATTACTGAGTGTCATAAAAATCGTAAGTATTTTGTAGGATTCATTTCCCCATTTAGTGATTGTAATTTTCAAAGAAATGGAATAAACTGAAATATTCTACTCCAGAGTATTAGCACTACAAATTGTTCTTATTGGAAAAGCAACATATAAAATTTTATGATAGAATGTGAGGATTATGCCTACCATTTTATAATTTCCATATTGGTTTAATATGAACTTCAACATAGCAATTCCAGGAATTTGTTAATACCTCTTCTCCTGGTTAAGGATGGAAGGAAGGATACTTTACTCCATGTCTCTCTGTACCAGAGACACTTCTTCCTGATTTAGTAGGCTGAGTGACATACATCTTTGTAACAAGTGGAGCTTACCAGCACTTTGGAGAAAGGCTTTCTTATTATTCAAAAGGCATAACATATTAGAGCTAGAAGGGGTCTAGCCCAATTTCCTCATTATAAAGACAAGAAAATTGAGCTTTGGATGTGAGAAGTGACTTGCCCAAGGTCACACACTGACCCCCGATCCAATCACCCTTTCACTACATTGTAGGGAGTCAATAAATATTGGTTTCCTTTTCTTTTACGAAGCAAGAGGAAAGACAGAGAGAAAGGACATTGTCATTTATTATTGTTTATTCGTATTTTTTAATATAACGACTTTAGGAAGACGATACCAGAGCAGCAATGAGTATTTTATTTCCCCAGAGCATGATGTGCTCTTGGGTAAATGTGTTTTATGAAGAGATTTGTCCTGGAAACTTGGCAGATTTTACTGTAAATATTTTAACAGCTTACTATTATTTAGTTGTGGGTAAATTTTTATCCAGCCTCCCCAGACCGATGTCTACAAATTATAAGCGGTTTTGCGGAGAGAGTGCCTACCACAGGAATTATGGTGCTTTCTTCATTAAAGAATGCTGTGACAGACATTCCAGACTTCCTCCTGGCCAGCAACAGCTTTCAGCTCTCCATTTCTTCAGAGTCTGCATTAGCTATAGAGAAATGTCTTGCTGGAGGTCAAGTCCTTCCGGTACAGCCCACATGTGGTAACCAAGCAAGGTGAGGGTATAAAGACCCAGCCAGTATGGCCAATGCAAGACAACTCTGATGGAAAAAACTCACTCCAAAGCTCCCTGCCAGGTGGACCAATGCTTTGTCTGGCATGCAACGCAATTCATCTTGTCCCTCCACTGCTCCCTTAATCCTGCTTCCTCCTCTTTCCCTTCACAGGTATTGATCCCCAACAAATATTTTGCACCCTAAATTCTGTCTCAGTGTCTGCTTCTAGTCAATCCAACCTACAACAAATAGCTATTTTGTTTCTCAGACAGACACCCTAAATGTGAGCTTTCAACCAGCTGAGGGTAGTGCCCAGATCATACTATAACCAGCTTCCCCTATGCTGATCATGTTCTAACAGTGTCAGAAATAGGCTATTTCTGGAAATAGGAAACAGGAAAATTCAAGAGGCTAGCTGACCAAAGACTTAGGCATTGCTTGCATTAGATCAAAAAGTCAGCACACAGGACTGCACGAAAATAGCCTTGACTATAAAAAAAAAAAAAATTAGAGAGAACAAATTGGCCCCTGGTTAGGTGGATAGTAGGGAAGGACACACTTCTCGTGTTTTATCACGATCAGCTTCTCTGAGCCAGGCATTGTGCCAGGTGCTTTACTTATATGTTGCCCACCCGCCCTCGTCCCCAAATCTTCACAACTACTCTCTGCTCTCAGTAATCCTCATTTTGTAGTTTTAGAAACACCCTCAAAGTCATCAACTTAATTGTTGTTGGTTGCCATCGAGTCAATTTTGACTCATAGTGACCTGATCGTAGATGCCTGAAATTCCTTTAATATTAACAAAATTCTCATTCCATACATACAAAGCCAAAAACAAACAAACCTATTGCCACAGAGTCGACTCCAACCCATGGCAACTCCATGGGTTTCAGAATAGAACTGCAGTCTATAGGATTTTCAATGGCTATGATCTTGCAGAAGTAGATCACCAGGCCTTTCCTCTGCAGTACCACTGGGTGGATTCAAACCACCAAACTTTTGGTTAAGTAGCCAAGCACAAACCATTGCACCACCCATACAACCACCCATACATAAAAAGTAGGTTTAAAGCCCCTAAGCACCTTTGGAGACAGAAAGTTCAGAGAGAATGATAACTGGGTTTCTGGGTCCTGTGTTCTTGGTAGCTGGATCAGCATCGCTGCAGGGAAGGGAGTTTACCTCAGCTGATGGGTATGGTTTTCTCTGAAGTGGCTGAAGGTCGTTTGTGCCTGCCTCCAAGGTCCTAGGCCTGGTACTGTTGGATGAGCTTTCCAAGGAAGCACATCTAGCTTAAACCTTCAGAGGTTTCACCTGCCATCTTCCACACCTCTGCTCCCTGGTTTGAGGATCAACCTGACTTGTTATTCACAGCATTTTCCTCTGTTTGGAGTTTTTCAATATTCAAAGAACTATGCCTAGCCCTTGGACTGCTTATTTCAATTTTTAATTTTACAGTTTAACAGTTTGGTCTATTTTAATGAGCAATCTTTTGATTTCGCTTTATGTTATTTTTAACTGCTTTTACTTATTTTTAAAATTTAAAACACTAGGAGCCAATGCATCAAAACAATTATGAAGATAGCCATACCCCAAGTAGGGGAAGCTGAATACCTATTTTCTACAGTTAGTCCTGCATAGGCCCTTCCTTAATCCCAAAGAGGGACTCTTAGACCAATCTCAATAAACTCTTAATGCAGTCAGTTAAGAAAGATTGACAGAGTCATCCTCATCTCTGATCCTGATAATTTAGGAGACTCATAAACCAAATGAATCAACTGACATTAGCCTTATCGCTAGATTATCATTGTTTCTGTTGTTATTATCAACCATTTATGGAGTGCCCAGTAATGTCAGGTTTTATGTATGTAATTCTCACCACCCAACAAGGGTGCTAGCTACAAAACAACAAGTAGGTATTATTTCTCTCATTTTAAAAAAAGAAGAAACTAGGGCTCATAAACTTGCCACTTTATGAGCTTGTGATCGTAGGGAAGCTATTTAACCTATTTGTGCCAGTTCTCTCACTTATAAAATTTGAAAAATAATAGCTGCCAGACCCTGGTACACTGTTCACCCTGTAGCACTCTGCCTGGCCTACACTAGGCTCTTTAACATTTGCTGGGTAAATGAAATTCACAAAGACTGAATGTTATGAGAATTAGAAATACAATACCAAAACTGACTAGGACAGTGTGTAGCAAGATATGGCCTATTGGTGATTATGCTTTTTTCATCCAGAGTTACACTTTGGCAAGAATAGGACTTTGTCTCTCAGTCTCCAAATGCCTAATTTTCTTTCCCTACATGTTTCATGTCTCAGATCAAGGCTGCTGTTATGTTTCCAGAACAATTTGGAACCTAACAAAAGACATACCACAATGGAAATTAGTGTCTACCATGCGTGACTACCCAATATTGATCAATGCTGCTGAGCATTGCAAGCTGCCACCCAAAATACAATTGGTCTCTATTTGCCTGGAACAGCTGAGAAAGAAGGAGACTTAGGAATTAGAGAAGGAAATGGACTACAGCTTTAGTTGCCTCCATAAACTTCTACCTCTATTAACATGAAACCAGAAGAAATGGACGGTGCCCAAATTCCATTACTGAATGTTTTGATCAAGGACTCAGTAGATGGATCCCAACCAAAATGAGGAAAAGTGTGGAACAGAACTTCAAACTCATATGGAATCCAGGCTTACTGGATCCATTGAGACTGGGGGAACTCCCAAATTTAATGCCTAGAAATATCCTTTAAACCTTGAACCAAAACTATCCCATGAAGCCATCATAAACTAAATAACATTTTAGCCCAACTAATAATGTTTGCCTTGAACCTAACACTCTATAAAGAATTATCCATATGAGTGTAAACTGACAAAAGTTAATCTAAAGCACAGATGAGAACCGTAAAGGGGAAAAAAAACAAACCAAAACCCATCGCCATCTAGTCAATTCCAACTCATAATGACCCTACAGGCCAGAGTAGAACTGCCCATAGGGTTTCCAAGGCTGTAAATCTTTACGGAAGCAGGATGCCACATGTTTCTTCCATGGAGCAGCTGGCAGGTTCAAACCACTGACCTTCTAATTAGCAGCTGAGCACTTTAACCCCTGTGCCACCAGGGCTCCTTCTTAACCTGGGAGAGCCTAAATTAATAGTATTGAAACAATATGAGTAGAGACAGAATAGTGGCACAATGTGAAGTAGGTAACCAATGTTATTGAACTGTTCAAGTAGAAATTGTGAATAGATGTATGTCTGGTTGTGTATATTGCCACCAAAAATGAATAAAATACTAAAAACATATATTCAAATATACACATATACATATATATATATACATTGCTGAGAAACTGCACTACACATAGAGAAGAAAGTAGGAAAAAAATTCTACTGAAGTCAGATCTTTTGATAAAATTGCTCAGCTCTCCCTCAAGAAATTTCCCTATAGCATTTGCTGGTTGAAGATACAACAGTCTATAATTAAGGAGTCCTGGCAGCGCAATGGTTAAAGAACTCGGCTGCTAATCAAAGGGTAGCAGTTTGAACCCACCAGTCACACCACTGGAGAAACATGTAGCAATCTGCTTCTGTAAAGATTTACAGCCTTGGAAACCCTATGAAGCAGTTCTACTCTGTCCTATAGGGTCAATATGGGTCAGTTTGGTTTGTGATTTATAATTAAACTATTAGAACGCCCTTTAAATTTAGGTGGCCTTTGGGGAAAGAAAAAATCCAATTAAACTGATTCACTTTTTGTCATGACAGTGTATCAGAGATAATAAGAAAAAGGGTTAATATTCATTGAGTTATCACTATTTGTCTGACGCTGTTTTAACCACTTCACATAGATTAACATCTTTTATCCTATGACAACCCTAATATATAAGCACTATTAGTATCCCAGGGCACTGGTGGCGTAGTGGTTAAGAGCTCGGCTGCTAACCAAAGGGTTAGCAGTTCAAATCTACCAGCTGCTCCTTGGAAACTCTATGAGGCAGTTCTGTTTTGTCCTATGGGGTCACTATGAGTCAGAATCAACTAAACAGCAATGAGTTGTTAGTATCTCCATTTTCCAGAGGAGAAAAATGAAGCATAGAGAGGTTAAAGAACATGCTCAAAGTTAGGCTGAAAGTAAGGGCTTAGCTGAGAACCAAACCCAGGCATTCCTGTGCCAGAGTACGCTATATTCCCACTTCACGCCTGTCATTCCAGATCCCTTTGCTCAAGTGATGTAAGAAGTGGCTAAGAGAGGGCTGTACTGTTTTTGGTTACCTCCCGCCATCCTCTTGCATCAGTCATGACCTGATTAGAATCCCGAAGCCTTCTAAGATCAATATAGCCTTCTTTACCTCCCTAAAAATGCTAAGTCCCTTTCACAGGAGAATCCCCCATTCATGAGTAATTAGTTGAAGAAAGCCTCCTAATTGTACTTGCAAATTTACGTAAGAGAAAACCAGGTATCATTAAGCACTTGCTTGATTTTCTACAAAACCAAATGATCAGCATACAGAGCTAATAACATATGTCATTATTTAACATAATTTCTCACCTGCTCAACTTATCATTCATCTTCTTTGGACAGAACAAGGGGATACTGAGTGGTTTAAAGTTAGGAAAGATGTGCATCAAAGTTGTATCCTTTCACCATACCTATTCAACTGTATGCTAAGCAGATAATCCCAGAGGCTGGACTACATGAAGAAGAACAGGGCATCAGGATTGGAGGAAGACTCATTAACAACCTGCGTTACACAGATGACACAACCTTGCTTGCTGAAAGTGAAGAGGACTTGAAGCACTTACTAATGAAAATCAAAGACAACAGCTTTCAGTATGGATTACACCTCAGCATAAAGAAAACAAAAATCCACACATCTGGACCAAGGAGCAAACATCATGATAAATGGAGAAAAGATTGAAGTTGTCAAGGATTTCATTTTACTTGGATCCACAATCAACAGCCTTGGAAGCAGCAGTCAAGAAATCAAAAGATGCATTCCATTAGGTAAATCTGCTGCAAAGGACCCCCTTAAAGTATTGAAAAGCAAAGATGTCACCTTGAAGACTAAGGTGTACCTGACCCAAGCCGTGGTATTTTCAATCGCACCATATGCACGTGAAAGTTGGACAATGAATAAGGAAGACAGAAGAATTGACGCCTTTGAATTGTGGTGTTGGAGAAGAATATTGACTGTACCATGGACGGCCACAAGAATGAACACATCTGTCTTGGAAGAAGTACAACCAGAATGCACCTTAGAAGCAAGGATGGTGAGACTGCGTCTCACATACTTTGGACATGTTGTCAGGAGGCATCAGTCCCTAGAGAAGGACGTCATGCTTGGCAAAGTACAGGGTCAGCGGAAGAAAGGAAGACCCTCAACGAGGTGGATGGACTGCAACAATGGGTTCAAGCATAACAACGATTGTTAGGATGGTGCAAGACCGGGCAGTGTTTCTTTCTGTTGTGCACAGCGTAGCTATGAGTTTGACCTGACTCGACAGCACCTAACAACAACAACAAAAAGTTCTTGAACAATCCAACCTGTTCAAGGACTATCTGACTAGGAATTTTGTTTCATGTGCAAAATCCACCCAGGGTAACACCCCTAGAGCCACCATGCTGCACAACTCCCTCTCCTGCCATTCATGTGATCTAAATGAAGGGAGTTGCCTGAATCTGTGCAGTGCACAACCTGAGCAGCTGCAAACAGCAACCCTGACACATCTAGTGACTTTTTTTTTCTGCCACCCCCAATCTTATTCACCAAGTGTCCTACTGGTGGTATGCGTTCTTGGTGACCCTTAGTCAATTATCCTTTAAAGCTCTAAGGTTCTGCTTCCCGTATAATTGATCTTTTTTTTTTTTTTCTGTGTTGTTGGAAACAAATGGGACTGGCAAATTGTGACTGCTGTCTCTTGTTCTTAAGTAAGATGTCTGTGTCCTTCTCTAGAAGACATATTTCAATACAGACAGAATGAGATGTTTGACAAGTTCCTCTACGAAATTTAACTGTCCGAAATTATGCCAGCTTAATATCTAGTATTGCTACTAAAAAGCAGAAAGGGCTCTGCGTCTAGAACTTCCTCTGTTAAGTATACAATCATAACTGGACATCATCCCTGCCAATCACGTCTGTATCAGAAGAGCTCAACAAAAAGTTAAGATCGCCTACACTCTATGAGGAGTCCTGGTTGCATAGTGGTTAAGTGCTACCGCTGCTAACCAAAAGGTCAGCAGTTCAAATCTACCAGGCGCTCCTTGGAAACTCTATGGGGCAGTTCTACTCCGTCCTATAGCGTCTCTATGAGTCGGAATCGACTCAACAGCAACGGGTTTACACCCTATGAAGGGATGACCCTATTCCCTCCCAACTTGACCCTCAAAAAAGAAAGTTCAAGGTCTGGTTGCACATTTGTAGAAAATAAATAAATAAATAAGAAAAAGAACCTGTACAGAGATCTGACACCAATGTGGTAATGCATAAATATTTTGTAGTATTATTTTGAATACATAGAACAAAGAAGTAGCAGAACAATCCTGCCTTGGTTTCCTTCTTTTCCCTATTTCAAAACATACAAACATTAAGATTAGCCAAAAGGAGTTACCACTAATTTTTGGCAGGAATTTAAAGCAATATCCTAAACCCTTAAGTAGAACCCCACCTACAGCCAATGGTATAGGATATCTTTGCCCTGTGGCTGGCAATTTTCTCATTAAGCCACTCCCCTGCCAAGATGGAACAATCTAGGAAGCCTACATATTATCCTTTCATAAGGAATTGGTCAGTAGTTATGCCTCAGCCAGATGGACTTGGCCTTGATGTCCAATTTGTCAATATTCGTAAATCATAAGCTACATGTAACCAGTTGATACTCTGTCTTAGGCTGGGTTCTCTAGAGAAGCAAAACCAGTAAAGGGTATAAACATATATAGAGAGAGAAATTTATATCAAGGAAAAATATTTAAATATATAATATATAAATTATAAATAGATATAAATAGAGATTTATATACATAATCTCCACAATATAAAAGATCAGTTATGGCCTCTTATTGAGGTCTTTTTGGGTTCTTCAGACATCCTAACCTGATAGTTTTTCAAAACTTAATTATTTTCTGTGAACCCATTAGCAGACATTATAATCTTAGGTTTCTTTGGAATTCTTCTTCTTCTCTAGGCCATGCCTAATTGTTCTGCCTCAGCTGGAATGGACCACACCCTCAGCCTGATCCTGAGCTAGGCCTTAGCACACACAACGCATTTGTTAATATATTGTTTGCTTTGATCCCAGGAAAAAAATAATTTATGGATCTATAATATGATCTTGATATCAATTCCAGGTTAGTAGTAGTCCTCTGGATTCTTTATTGTAGTTTTTCAAGAATCAGCATGGATAGGAATTGGCTCTTGAGAGTTAAAATTCAGATCCTATAAATGGTGAAAAACAAGGAGTAAAACATACATCTGGGCAACACTAAAGCCTATAGAGAAAGGTTTTAAGAGTGTGTTCTTTAGAGCCCTGGGACTTCTTAGGATTTCATAGAAGCCTTCATGGTCATGGGAAATTCAGAAGTAAGATTCTCCCCTAAGCCTGTCTCACTCTTACATTGTCAACTAAAGGAACCGATTTCATCTGCTTTATATATTAGACTTCCACATAAGATTTTGTATGAAAAATTAGTTTTGTTACCAAAAAACCATTTTCTTTATGAATTTATTTAAATGAACTGAATACCTTCCTGTCTTATCAAATAAGAAAGCTGACTTAAAGGGTAATTGAACTCTTAACCAATTACTACCAACTCTATAGCACACAACAACGACAATGATAAAAAATAAAAAAAGTATGTTAATACCTCCGTAAAAACCCAAACGTGAGTTTTGAGATTCAGCTACACTAAATAACTTCCTTCAGTTTTCACTCACCCACGGCAATGCCTTCACAGAACTATAATATAATATTATGCCATGGTCTTTATCAAGGGTCGATATAAGGAACCACAATATAACAAACATTTCTGCCTTGTTTGTGAAATTGCTGTTGAAGATACTGTTCATGTCTATTATACAAAGATTCATGCAATAACTCCTAGAGCTAAGGGCTAGGAAAATTCTTCTGTGCTTCTTTTCTTTCAAAATAGCAAGGAATTGGTAATTCATTGGGTTGGCCTTAACCCCACTGCCGTCAAGTAGATTCTGACTCACAGCGACCCTATAAGGCACAGTAGAACTGCCCCGTAGGGTTTCCAAGGAGCAGTTGGTGGATTTGAACTGCTGACCTTTGGTTAGCAGCCGTAGCTCTTAACCACTACACCACCAGGGTTTCCTGGGTTTGCCTTGGTTGTCAGTAAACTGAGTTAAATTTAGTGTTTAAAGGCAGGAGGGGAGGGAAAAACCTATTCAGATACTGTGTTTTCTGACCCAGTTATCTCCCAGTTCTCCTTTAAGTTAGCCAACATTAATTAACAGTTAACATTAGTTGTTAATTGTTAAGCACTGTGGTGGACACCAAGGGCACAAACATTATTAAAACAAGATGCTTTCCCCTAAAAGAAGTCTCAGTTGAATCAGTCTTGTTCTTTTGTTTATTTTGGTGATCCTTCTGTATATATACCTTTATTTGTAACCTGTCTCATGTTTTAAAAAAACAGGAATAGTATTATAAATAAATTGTTGCACGCCATGGAATTGATTCCCATTTACAGTGACTCTATATTACAGAGTAGAACTGCCCCATAAGGTTTCCTAGGCTGTAATCTTCCTGGGGAGCCCTGGTGGCATGGTGGTTAGAAGCTTAGGCTGCTAACCAAAAGGTCTGCAGTTTGAAGCCACCAGCCACTCCTTTGAAAACTTATGGGGCAGTTCTACTCTGTCCCATAGGGTGACTATGAGTCAAAATTGACTGGACAGCAACAGGTTTGGTTTGGTTTGGTTTGAGTAAGCTTTACAGAAGCATAGCACCAAGTTTTTTCTCCCATGGAGCCATTAGTGTGTTCCAACAGCTAACCTTTCAGTTTGCAGCCAAGTACTTAACCATTGCACCACCAGGGCTCTTTCTATAAGTAAATAAATGGACTAAACTTTGGAGAGAGACTGCATTGACTGAAATTTGCATAAAAGGGTAGATCATTGAAATTATATTCTTCTCTCTTAAATCATCTCCCTGACTGAACCTCTCTTCCAACCCATCCTACGAACATTAATTTTCCTAGCACAGCACTCATTTTCTGCTTAAAAATATTAACTACCATCACCATATACATTGTCCTCAAAATAAAGTCAATCAAACAGTAGCAAACCAGAGGCAGTCCTGGCACAAAAATATAGAACCTGCCTAAGTGCTTCAGCCCCCATATGTGTTCATCAATGGAGGGGACTAAGTAACCCATTCCCAGACTGAAATAGCACATCCAAGTGTAGAGGTCTTGTCATTTCAAAAAAGGATGCTCCCAATAGATTCACGCGTACTTTCACCTAAAACACCAATTTATTTTTTTATCCATTTGGTATCTTATATAGCCACCATGTAAACTCATGACATTTTACAATTTTGCTCACACCCACATCACCACTGTCACCAAAGTGTTGGGGGGGGGGGGACTGATATGCAGTTTCTAATTTGTGGTTTTGACTGTGCCAAAAATCTGACTCCTACAGCCAGAAGGGGCTCCAAGAGGTCTCTTGAGATGAAGGCTAGTTTCCTTCTTTTACGTAGAAAAGGTATGCTTTTCACCGTTTACAAATGTGACAACTGAAGTAAACTGAGGTCCAAGGTCACGCAGCCAATCAGCACCTATCTTGCTGGTTTGGGCTTCCTTCTGTGGTGCCTCCATGAGGCAGAATGCAGACCCACCAGGCAATGCTGAAAGCAGCCCATGGTGACAGTCCATCAGTGCGTTCCTCTTGCTAACCCCCTTGTAGTTGGTCCCCAATTAAACATCTTTCTCCACAGAGGAAGATAGTGTTCCTAGATTTTTGTTACTTGCAGATAAGACTAAAATGTGTTCTCTTAAAAAAAGGAAGGTCTTCTCTACTTTACATGCAGGAGATTGACCAGAAAGGCAATATATATGGCCTGTTTGCAATATCCAATGTTTATATAGTTATTCAGTATCATACTGAAAAAATCTGATTCTTTATGATAAGACTTTAGTAACACAATTATATTTTGGCATGGAGAGGAAAATCCTTTCACCAGTTTACTCTGATTTCGACTGTGATTTTTCCACTTTACTATAGAAGCACTTTTGTGGCTAGGAAACTAATTTATTTGTCCTCCAGATTTGTGTGTCTTGTAACACAGAATAGAAATCTCTATTCCTACGCACCCTTGAGCCCAAAGGGGCTTCTATGCCATACATTAGAATAGACTCTATTATTTAGAGAAGTCTATTTATGTTTTTTATTTATGAGATTAGGAATACTAACAAGATTCAAGAAGTAAATTCTTCAGTTATGTTTCATTCAGTTATCAGATACAATTACCCAGTGAACTAGTGAAACAAAGTGATATTAGCCTTTACATGTTTATGGTTCTAGGGAGGGATAGGAAACACAATGCAAGGCTGTAGTGCAAAATATTTTCAATAAAGCGATATTTCTGACTTAGTACATTCCTCTGGAACAGCAGGTCTATACGTAAAATACACAGCAGAGTGATATTGCTTTGGACAATGTGCAAATATCATAATGGCTGGAAGGTTTTTCTTGCCACACTCATTACAGAGCATTTTTTTAATTACATTCGCATTCTCAGATTACTGTTTTGCATGCACGGTGAAAAATGTAGGGAAAAAAACTTAAAATGGAAATTATTCCCTGCAACTACTGTGGAAAATGTGAACTTATGTCAGTTCCTGACACAGAAAGGAATAAGAAGACCTCCAGAAAGATACCACACCGTCACTCAGAAATTCATTCTTGATCAAAATGAGAGCACTAAAGTGTGATTAGTCAGTTACTGTTTAGAGATTTTACTTATTTCTCTGTTGACTGCCTGTGGCATAAGGGGATCCCAAGTTCCCTGGAGACTCGGAAGCCAAAATTATTTACTCGGAATTGGAAGGATAGATCTGAACCTTCTGACATTGCTTCCTTTGCATGATAATTCACCTCCTGTTTAAAGATCTGTGTTATGCTATTCTGAAATTCAGGGTCACTCTCCCACAGAAGTAAGGCCTCGAGCTCTGACACGGGCAGTGAATAATTTGAAGCTAGTTGTACACAGCTGCGGCTACTTGCATGGGTAATTGCTTTTGCCCAAATCAGCAACATAATTGTGGCTCTAAAGACATAGATTTAAAAGCCATTGAAGTGTCAAACTATATTACAACAATAGAGCCAGTTCCCCAGAAAATATCCATGTTTTAATTTTAATCAATCTCCAGGAATGTGTTGATCCCTTGATACAGGGCAAAAAAAGAAATGCCAAAGTATTGTGACACGTTGATGCCTAGCAAGACAACACAGGTGATATGCTAACTGCATATACTACTACAGTCTAAATTTCCATAATGGAAAGAACTTATTCATAACTGTATCACTACCACCTCGCCCGGTGCTTGGCACATAGAAGGCATTCAATTTTTTTTGTTGTTTTTGTTTTTTATGAATGAATACAATTTCTAACTTAGATAACTGAAATTGGAATCTGAGATTTGAAAGTAGAAGGGTCGGGGATAGTTCTTCTAAGAGGTGGCTGGTGGTGGCTGTCCAAAGCAGAGGAGAAAAAAAAAACATTGCGGTCAAGTGGATTCGGACTCACAGGAACCCTATAGGACAGGGGAGAACTGCCCCACTGGGCTCCAAGGAGAGGCTGGTAGATTCAAACTGTCGACCTTTTAGTTAGCAGCCTAACACTTAACCACTATACCATCAGGGCTCCAAAGCAGAGTGGTGACTACAAAAAAAAAAAAAAAGATACACCTGCTGCTGCCTTTGGCATGAGTTTTGCCCATCGACCCCTCACCTATCACATCCACTTATTGCACTAGATGATATGGGAGATACAACAGAAGTGGAATGTTAGCCCTTGCTCTGCAGAATATTCCAATCTCATTAGGCAAGATTTTTGAGAACAATAAATGAAACATAAAGTCCTAAGTCAATTATGAGACACAAATAAGGCAAAGCAGTACAAGATATAGACTATACAAACTTCAAGTCGCAAAGACTGTGACTTTTGCATAGTCAACATCACTAAACTCTAACATGCGACTAATATAATACACGGTCATGTGTCACCTAATGTCCACTATACGTTCTGTGAAATAGGACACGCTGGGCGGATGAATGAAGCCAGGAGGAAGGGAAGAGGGAGGTGCTGCAGGGATTGACATGCTTATGTGACCACGGACGTATATACCGTCGGACGTTGCCCAAACGCTGCAGCGCATGACTGTATTTACCATTATCTGACACAACCTATTTGGTTTACTTGTTTGCCCTACATCCTCCCGGCTAGAATAGAATATAAGCTCCACCTAAGCAGGGATACAGTCTGTCTTTTTACATTTCTATCTTCAGTAGCTAGAACAAGCTTCATCACAAAGTAACCAAACCAAAAACCCACTGCGGTCGAGTCGATTGCGACTCATCACAAAATAAGTGCCCCAAAAATACTTGTTGAATGAAAAAAAAATACATCTCTCATTTATATGTGGCTCCGATGGTCCCCAAAGTCAAACAATGCTCCCTAAAAACTTTTCTGAAAAGAATAAAAGTATTTATGGTTTATCCCAAATAACTTTTTCAAACCACAATCAATATCCCACACTAGTGTAATCTAAACAGATAGAGCCCGACACAAAGTGGATCTCAATAATTATTGCTCAATTATATTAATTAAAATTTTATGGATATTTAATCTGGAAATACAACAAAATAGCTAGAAAAAATACATGGAAAGGACTAAGCCGCTCCATATAAGTATACCCACCCAAAAAACCCACTGCCCTGGAGTCGATTCCTACTCATAGTGACCCTATAGGACAGAGTAGAACTGCCCTCTAGAGTTTCCAAGGAGCGCCTGGTGGATTCGAACTGCCGACCTTTTGGTTAGCAGCCGTAGCAGTTAACCACTATGCCACCAGGGTTTCCATATAAGTACACATAGTAGGTAAAATCTCAGATCATGACTATAACTCTTCTTCATATAACATTTCATTAAAACATATTCTACAGGTACTAGTCTACTGAGAAAAAGATTCTAAGTACCTCAAGAAAACAGCCTACGAGCTGACCCATACTTTCTCCTATAAGTTCCTCACAGTTATTAGTATATTGAATATATTTTTCCAGACACTGACAACTCACAATGGGAAGAGAGTAAATAAAGCACATCTTCTCAGACACACAGGCTTATTATTCCCTTGGTCCAATGATTCTTAAATGGAATGTTACTTAAATCTTCATCTAGCATCTTAGGTTTAGATCTCCAGTCTTTGGACTCAGTTCCTATCTGTCCAGCTCACGTATGAAGAAGACACACAAAAAAAAAAAGCCCATTGCTTACAAGTTGATTCCAACTTACAGCAACCTTATACGACAGAGTAGAACTGCCCCATAGAGTTTCCAAGGAGTGGTTGATGGATTCAAACTACTGAACTTTTGGTTAAACTACACTACCAGGGCTCCACTTACAAAGACAAGGTTGCAAACATATACCTGGTCTTATTTTGGACAGTTTTTTTTTTTAACAAATATCTATTTTCTCCCCTTTGGTTTCCAAGACAGGGTGTAACAGTAAGATACCTAGTTAAAAGCTAAACAGAATGTTAATCTCCATGAATTGTCTCCAGCATAAATAATAAACAAAGGGCATTGGAAGGTAAGAGTCATTCAATTGCTTCTTCAACTCATTTAAAGCAATGACAAAGGAAATGTTCATCTTTAATTGAAATACCCTGGTTGAGAAGTAAAAGGTAGTAACTTTACATATTATACAGGTACAGCAACTGAATTCTTAATTCAACATGGAGTTCTAAAAAAAATTATTAAAGTTCAGGCTGTCAAAATATTCATTACAGAAGAAACACAATTTCTTCCTGTCCCTTGACGTAACTCGACACGGCACTGAAAAACTCTTCTGTTGCTATAAATGTTGTGTAAGACGTGGCTAAATGACATTTAAAAGTGCTCAAATGGTTTCCTTAAAGTACTGGCTCATGTGGTGCTATAGTCAATCATTTGCCAAAAAGTGGGTTCAGAGGAGAATAAAACAGAAACAAATAACTAACCAAAGGACTTTAATAATTCTGAAGAAACTAACATTCAATATAATGGCCATTAATAAAAATATTTGTGCTATCATTACCAGCAGAAATGCCACCATAAACTGAGGAGACTATGGTGAATTACTGAGCATCATAAAATTCTTAGGTACCTTGTAGGATGCATTTCCCTCATTTAGGAATTATAACTCAGAAAGAAATATTCTAAAAGTCACAATCTGTTCCTTTGACTGTCAGAACTCTGAGTTGTTCTAATAGGAAGCCGCGATAAATATTTTTTTGTGGCAGAACCTAAATAATATGCTTGCATTTTCTATCAAGTCTCAGCTTTTGAACTAAAACTCAGTGGAACTGAGGTAAAGTATTAGGAGAAGATTGTTTTATGCTCTTAGCCTCCCCATGATATGCCTGTTCCTGAAGTCCTTGGCTGCCCTGCCTCTGGTGCCACCTGTCCTCAAGCTTCTCCTCTTGTCTCCCTACCCTTACTCAAATCACTCAGCTCTGCAGTAAATACTGAACATTCTGTGTGTCAGGTCCCATACTGGTCCCATGGTTTTAGAGAACTCAGAAAAGTGAGCTGGTCAATAGGTGTTGAGTATATATCTGAAGTCTTCTCTGGTAAATCTTGGGAGAACTCAGCCATGCAAATACCCTTTCCCCCACCAGAGATGTCCCTCTTGGCCTTTCTTCTCCCACTAGCTCTAAGAGCTCAAAAGCTGATTATTTTTATTGTTACTTGTCAGCTGATTTCAACTCATGGAGACCCCATGTGTACAGAATAGATATAAAAAAAAGGCCAGTGTGTCTGTAAATGTGCATCCTGTCAGCCGATGGGAGTGATTTCTACCAAGGTCAGTGTTACTTCCTTGGGGAAGCCTTCCAGAATCCTTCATGTAGTTACTCACTTCCTCCTTGGAACACTCAGAGCATCATATTCATACTTCTATTAAAGGCCTTGGCCAGTTGCATTGCAATTGCTTGGTTTCCTCTAATAAACTATTCATCTTTGTACCCCTGGCCCTTAGCACACAGTGCCTGAGTCATAGTAAGTACTGAATAAATGTTGCTAAACATGAATGAATTAGAAAATCAGACAAAATTGTTTTTTACCTGCCATCCAGAAGCTCCAAGTCATGCAAAGGAGATGAGGCATGCATATAAAAACTCTAATATATAATAGGAAGTAATAGGTCATAAGAGAAAAGTTCATACTCTTACTGCCAGTTTCTGACTTCCTCAGTACGATCAGCTGCAAGCCCTAACGGGGGAAAAGGCAAGTCTGTCCCCTGTACACATAGTCCTGACCAATTCCCGAGCCTCTTACCTTTCAGAGGGGTCTGAGGTTAGCCTTCTTTCCCTCAGCACACTATCCTAGGTGAACTTTGGGCAATGAACGCCCAGCCAACTGCCGCCTTTCTTTGACACCCAGCAAATTTGCCTTGTTCATTTGACTTAGATTTGCCTTCATTTCTGAAGTCATAGGATAATAAAATTGTACAATTTGAAAGGAATATAGATGTCAACTAGAAGTACTCTGTATCTACTATATGAATGTCTATATGTGGCATTACACACACACACATACACAAATGGTCCATTTCTTCCAGAGGTTTATGGAAGAAATGCTGTTTGAGGTCTAAAGGAGGGGGAAGACATCTCCAAAGGCAGAAATGAAGGAAGGTGGCAAAGGAGGAAAAACAAGGGGTGTCTGGGGAACTCTCAGTAGACTAATCAAATTAA
The DNA here is from genome assembly GCF_024166365.1 of Elephas maximus indicus. NCBI lineage: Eukaryota > Metazoa > Chordata > Mammalia > Proboscidea > Elephantidae > Elephas > Elephas maximus. The sequence continues at coordinate 122,395,574 of NC_064822.1, forward strand.
AATGTAAAGCATGTGCAGGAGCTTGGAAAACAGAACCAGTAATGGAAGTTAGGACAATAATGCAGAAATCCAAATGCCAGGACAAAGGGCTTCCACGTAGCCACTAAAATATAACCCGGCTTGTCTCTGAAGGGAATAACACATGACTTAGCAAGGATCTTTCATGAGAAATAAGAAGGGATATCTTCAGCGCTACATTCCCTTTTGAATTTTGTAAAAATGAGCCTCAATTCCAGAAAAAGTCTTCAGACACCGAAAAAGAACACGAATCAAAACTTTTCATTGCTCTTCGGAGCTGGTCTCTTATCTGACCACGATTATCTGTTTTATCTCCATAGCAGCCAGCAGCAGTTTGTGGTGGTGTTATTAAGATGACACGGTTGTCTAAAAAATCATCTTTGTTCTCAGCTCCCTATCTTTTGGGCCGAAAGCAACCATTGCTCTCACATTTCTTACACTACCTCCCACAGTGGCTAAGGCGCATGGTTCTAGTTTTTCTTTGACCTTCCTTCTCATTTTCAGGGAAGTGTCTTACCTATTTAAAGATGAATTGTCGAAACCAAATGAGCAGTCATGGAAATGTAAGAACCCACAGAATGTCCACTTTCATTAGTAAAACCTGAATTCTGAGAAACATGCTTTTAGAGAGAGGCTGTTGTTTAAGTATGGCAGACATACCTATTTGTTTCGAAGTAATGTAAATCCCATACTGGCTTATCATAACTGCAATGGATCTTCAAAAACCTGAACAAAGTGATAAATGGCCACCAGCAATAACCATTAGTATTAACATGTCATATTTCTTTTGATGGGTATATGAAAAAACCAAGGTGAGGAAGGGAGGGAGTGGGGGGAAAAAGTTACATTTTAAGTCTTTCCCAGGGCTTCATTAAAAGGATTTTTCACTTCAACAGATGCTTAAAAAAAAAAAAAAAAAAATCATAGCTGAGATTTAATTTATTTCTGGAAAACAGAGAAAATGAAAATGTTATGATAGTCTTATTTCAGGCAATCAAAGTGGAACAAGAATTCTGGTGTTTGATTTGTTTTTCGCAAGTACGGTTCAAAGAGCATCTGTGCTTATGCCACGGATCCTTGTGGACAGGGGTGTCCCTTAGAAGTTTTAGTAAGAGCTGAGTCTATTGATTGGCAATTTGGTAAACTTGAGGTTTCTGAAGGGCAGCCAGAGTTTCACTTAATTTCTCAACAACTCTCTCCCTTGAACCCGAGGACATCTATCTTGTTCCTAGGGAACTTAAGATACAGTTTTATACTCAGGACATCCTTGTGCTTGAATTTGCAGACAAAATTCAGGCAGCCTTATTGAGATATTGAGTTCTTTTTTAAAAAAACGCTTCATTTAGTTTCTTAATAAACATGTCTGCCTTGAGTGGAAGAAATATGCCTAAAAATATAAGTACTATTTCCCATGGGAATTTATAAGTTTTCAATCTAACCAAGGCTGAAGTCTTAGACATTAACACACACATGATTCACTCAAAATTTAAAATAATTATTATTTTTTAAATCCACTCAGCAATTAATCAAAACAGAATAAAAAAAAAATTCAGACATAATCTTGGTTAATTCAGAGCGTTTTCCAATTCTTAGTGCTTCTGCTGCTTTCCAAAATAAATCACAAAATTCTAGAGATAGAAAGGACCTTAAAGGTCATATAAATGAAAGAATAGGTAAAAGTTATTAGCACTTTAATTAGGGCCTGACACAAAGGGCTCAATAAGCAATAGCTGGTAATTTAGTCCTGTAGCAGTGGTAGCCATAGTGGTAGTCATACACCCTTCCCTTCCCCAACAGTTCATTTTACAGATCAGGCTCACAGTAATTCAATAACTTGCCCAAGGTTACAAAGCTACTTAGTATTAGTAGAGCTTAAATTGGAAGGCAGGTCTCCTAACTAGTCTAATACTCTTTCCCCAATACTTCGGGGGAAGTAATTTCTTCAATTACAATGAACAATTCTGTCACATAAAATATCTTCGTAGAGAAGAGCTAGAGTTGTACAGGAGGTTTCACTTCTACTCCAAGATGTCAATCCTTTTCAGCTTCTATACTGATTAACTTGTGATTTCAGAATACGATGGCCTTTTTCTCAACTTCCATTTTTTTTAACCTCTCCGCTACATTTAACATCACCACCTACACTGTCCTTTAGCCTTAGCAACGCCCCCACTAACCAGCTCCAACTCCTCTGACCACTTGCTTCTTTTGTGTTTTCTTTACTGACTTTCTCCTTCTACATCTACTGAAAGCATGGGATTTGCAAAGCTCAATCCTTGAATCTCTGTACTCTCTTCTTCAAAGATCACACATATTCCCAAAAAGTTGAGTAATCTCTTCATTCAGACAACTCCAAAACATTTATCTTCAATTCTACCATCTTTCTTAAAATCTAGCAGCAATTTCTCAGTTTCCTACTGGGTGTTGCCATCTAGCCTTCCCACTATTATCTTAAAATTACCATGTTCGAAATCATCATATTCTCCTCAAAAGTAACTAAAAATCCTAATTTTCAAAGTTGATTAATGACTACATAATTCTTACAGTCTTGAAAGCATAGAAACATCTTTGAGTCTCCTCATTGCTCATACATAATCAGCCACAAGTTCTGTTATATCTTTTTGTTTTACTTTCCTATTCCACTGACATCACAGTCATTTGGTCCCTACCACCAAGGCCAGAACTACTCCAAGAGCCTTTTAACTGATGGGTTTGCCTTTAGTCTGCACCATTTTACAAACTGTTGTTGCTGTTGTGTGCCATCTAACCGATTACCAGAGGGTAATCTTCCTGAGTTTCAGTTATCATATAATTCCTCAGCTCAAATGTGTCCAGCCACTTTACTGTGCCTGTTAGTTAGGATCCAAATGCCTTCGTCTTACGGTCAAATCTCTCCACCATCTTGCCCAGCCCTGCTATCCACAATGTTCATTCAATTTCCTAGCAAAATACGAGTTGTCACAGTGTTATACATCAAGTTTGTGTGTGTACTTAGTGTTTCTCTTTGAAATGGTTAAGGCAAGACGAAAAGGCTTACGGTGTTCAGAATTAATGTGATTGCTTTTCTTTTTTATGAGAAAAAAAATTAAATATAAAATATCTACTATTTTTTCAGTGTTGATGCCACTCACTGTTCTTACTTCCCAAACTGAGATATTCACTTTCTAGAAAGGTACTATACTCATTGTTTTCAGCAAATAATTCAGGTTAAATGATAATAGTATTGAAGAAAAGCAGGAAATCTGTTTCATTTTCCTCTAACAAAAAGTTAAGGAAGCCTGTCCAGAAATTATTACTTAGCAAACCAGAATTTAACATTTTGTCAGCTAGGCAGTTTTTTTTCATTGGTGGCTGCTTAAGCTTACCATAGTCTCTCTGTCTCTCTCCCTCCCTCCCTCCCTCCCTCCCTCTCTTTCTCTCTGTCTCTGTCTCACATACACACACAAACACACACACATGGTACAACCCCTACGGAGGGAGCTTACAAATTACACATGCTTTTAGCCTTTGATCCAGCGATATCACTTCTAGGAATCCATCCTTGAAACTCAAATGTGCCCAACCACTTTATTGTAAATAGAAAATTAGATAGGCTCTAAATGCTTTCGTCTTACAATCAAAACTGTTCACGATCTCGTCCAGCCCTGCTCTCCACAGTATTCATTCAATTTCAAAATATGAAAAGTCACATGTACAACCCTATTTCTACAGCACTATTTAATATAGTAAAAGAATGGAAATAACTTGTCAAGAGATTAAAACAACCCTGTTTCCCTTGCTTCTGCCCTTGCTTCCTTTCCCTATTTTTCCTCTTCTCTTTTCCCTTTTCCCCTTTTTGTGCTGCTTCTCTCTTCCCTGAACCTTGAAAAACTACAAGGCTTACAAAATAGCTCTTTAAAGAACTGGCCAATTGCCTAAAAGAACTGCAACAACCATCCCAAACAAGAGGTATGAAGAACCAAAACAATCCCCAACTGTTCCGACCACAAGTGCTGCAACAGTTAATGGTGCAACACGGACAACCACAAGGACACATACCCCTCTCTTCCCCTAGCACTATGAAACTCCAATCCTAACTCAGCTTGGGGAATTACCCGGTCTTCAGGTGTTTCCTGGTGTACATCAGCTGAATAAAGCGTTTAACTCCTATTTGAATCATTTTAGATCCCTGGGTGGTGCCATGGAAGAAAGACCTAAAGATCTGCATCCATAAAGATTACAGCCAAGAACACCCTGTGGTGCAGTTCTAGTCTGGAACACATGGGGCCACCATGAGTCAGAATCAACTCGATGGCAATGGCTGGTTTTTTGTTTTAGTTTTTAATCATTTTAATTTTCTTTTTTTTACAAACCCAAATGTCCATTAATAGTGACTGAGTAAATAATCTACATTACAGCCACACAATGAAGTACTGAGCAGCTGCAAAAAAGGACTTAGGAATATCTTTATGTACTACACTGGAAAGATGTCTAGGAAATTCTAAGTAAAATAGAAATCATTGGAAAAATATGTGTAGATTGTTACCATTTATCTAAGAGAGGGGAATATAAAAACACATGTATTTTTACTTTTTTTTTTTTAATGATAAACCAAAATTTTTGAACAGTTACCTACAGGGGGAGGGAGGAAAGACAGTGGAAAAGACAGGGATAGAAGCTAGATTTCTCTAAATATGCCTTGTTTTGTGGGTACAAATACTTAATATAATAAAAAAAATTTTTTTTAATTATGTTCTAAAAACCTAAAGCAAATGAAACCAATGAAATTCTGTATCAAGCTGGTGGATTAAGCACAGAGAGAAACTGTTAACTAATGTTAAACGTTTTCAGTAATTATATCGTTGTTGGTTGTGTTGGCATTGTCATCCTGAGACTGTTGTATGTGCATTGTGGGATAAAACAAATGAGCAATGATACTGGAATCATTCAAAACCAGGATTTCCAGCATAAGAGAAGATACAGATATAAAACCAAGGGAACCAAGTAAAAACCCTGTAGGCTTAGATTTGAATTGGAGGTCTCATTATGAGTTCATAATAAAATGAATCTTTAAAATTTCATATTTCCTAGAACTATACACCGGAAAGACTCTAAAAGAACATTCAACCCAAAGGCAATGAACATCTCTAGTTTCCAAACTGTAGTTCTAAATGCCATTTCCTACTAAAATAAACCATGGGCCCTTGGAAAAATAATTTATTCCAGGTTTGGGAGAGGAAAAACATAAGATAAGCCTGAAATGTTTTGTCTTGTTAAAAATAGTGTTGTTTTAACAGAGGAAGAGGGAGAGTTGGGGATAGGAGGAGAAAATGGAATGTTTGGCTAATTACCTCCGTGAACAACTGCCTCCTTTGCCATGAGACCAGAAGAACTGAATGGTGCATGCTACCATTACTGAACATTTTGATCAAAGAGTCTATATAAGAATCTTGATCAAAAGGGGAAAAAAATGCAGAAAAGAATTTCAAATTCTCATGGACTCCAGACTTCCTGGAGCCGGGGAGGCTGGAGAAACCTCTCAAACTATTGCCCTGAGATAATATTTAAACCTTAAACTGGAATATCCCGTGAAGTCTTCTGAAAACCAAGCAATAGCTTAAGTGGTAAAGAATGTCTGCCTTGAGCACAGCGCTCTTTCCAGATCTATCTATCTGGGATCAAAGTGACAACAGCAATCTGAAAGATTAGATGGGAAAATTAGGGGACAATGAGTTTAGTGTTAATGTGGAAGGAACAAGTCAGAAAGGAGGGTGAGAAGGGTTGCACAATTTGAAGACTGTAATCGATGTCACTGAACTGTACTTGTAGAAACTGTCGAGCTGGTGCATGATTTGCTGGGCATATTCTCAACAACAGAAACAAAAACAGGGTTGCTAAAAAAGACTCATGAGACCACTTGAAGGGGCTCCACCAGACCAAAAGTAGGCAATCTGAGCATCAACAAGGATAATATCTGCAGATTTTTTGGCAAGAATATTTCAAAGGTGGTGGTATATATTTATGTAATACCTAGTTGTCTCTCTTTCTTCGTGCTAGTAGCTACTAATTAGTCAGTACATAGATCCACTGATTTGTGAGGGCTAACAAAATAGTCATATACGGGTTGGTTTTTTTGCGTTGGGCAAACCTGCTTCAAAAGACCTCTTTAAAGTGTTAAAAAGCAAAGATGTCACCTTGAAGACTAAAGTGTGCCTGACCCAAGCTATAGTGTTTTCAATCCCCTCATATGCATGGGAAAACAGAACGATAAATAAGGAAGACAGAAGAATCGATGCCTTTGAATTGTGGTGTTGGCAAAGGATATAGAATGTACCACGGACCGCCAAAAGAACGAACAAATCTGTCTTAGAAGAAGTACTATCAGAATGCTCCTTAGAAGCAAGGATGGTGAGACTACACCTCACATAATTTGGGCATGTTATCAGGAGGGATCAGTCCCTGGAGAAGGACATCACTCTTGGTAAAGTACAGGGTCAGTGAAAAAGAGGAAGACCGTCAATGGATGGATTGACACAGTGGCTGCAACAATGGGCTAAAACATAGCAACAATTGTGAGGATGGCACAGGACTGGATGGTGTTTTGTTCCGTTGTACAGGGGGTCACTATGAGTCAGAAACGACTCGACGGCACCTAACAAAACAACTTACATACACACACACACACACACACACACACACACACATATGGAGCCCTGCTGGTGCGGTGGTTAAAAGCTCTGCTAACAAAAGGGTTGGCAGTTGGAATCCACCAGCCACTCCTTGGAAACCCTGTGGGGCCAGCAGAGAGAACCACAGTCCCAAGGACCCTGAGGCAATACTTAGCAGTACTCTTGAGGTCTAAAATAATTGATACCCCTTTTTAAAATGTCAAACAAAGGAAACTATATATTGGAGTCCAGTGTTATCATGATTATAATTATAAGTAAAAATATTTTTAAGTTGAATGATTCTGATAGCATCACATTAGGTGAGTAGCTTACACAATCTCTTTTGGAAAATAAACCCCCTAGTGATATGGCTAGTGTCCAGATGTACCTTCTTTTTGAAGTATTGCCAAGGCAGGACAGAAATACTAGTTTTGAAACTTGTTCAGCCTGTACATCAAGTCAGACCAGTTTCTTAGGCAGATCACTCTGCTTTTGTGTTCTTCCATTTCCACGTTTATCTACTCTACCAGAGTTATATATTTGTTTGGGATTTATTAAAGAGAGACTACCTAGGGCTATAAACCCCAAATGCAATATGGGTTTTATCAGGTAGCAGACCACTTCAGCTGTTCGTCTCTTATTATGGCTATAGTTGAGAACACTTTGTAGCCACAAGTCCAAAAATTATGTTTATTCTTAGTTTTATACTTAGAATGCTATAGCGTTTCTTTACTGGTTCATATTTTAGAACCAGTAAGTGGTTTAGCACCATTATATTATTCGCTTTGCTACAGACCACAACATTTCAGGTATTACATGGTCTCTTTAATTATATATCTTATTAATGTTATTATTATTTTAATATTAACCATTTATATTAGTATTGTTTTACTATAATCATCGCCTCTCTATTAATAGCTGACTAATGCCTATGAGGAAACCCTGATGGCATAGTGGTTAAGTGGTATGGCTGCTAACCAAAAGGTCAGCAGTTCAAATTCACCAGGTACTCCTTGGAAACTGCACGGGGCAGTTCTACTGTCCTATAGGGTCACTATGAGTCGGAATCGACGGCAGTGGGTTTTTGTTTTGTTTTGTTTTGTTTTGTTTTCATGCATATGATCTATAGTATCTGAAGAAAAGAGAGAACAAAAGTAAGCAAATTCTCCATGTGCCATTTTTGGGTTCTTCTCTGTTAAAATTTGAGGTAATAGAACAATTCCAGATTCCAAAATCTGGGCCCTCTATTTTGATAGAATTAAAAGGGAACCACAGCTGAGACTAGAACAAAGTGGAGCGATAACAAGAAACTTATGCTGTATGACATGCTGGGTCATCAAGAAAAGGCTCCTCCAAAAACATGAAAATTTCACATAATGCTTTAAAGGCCCTCTCTTCTTCCCTTTCGCTGCATTGCATACGGATAATGCACTCACCTTGTTGTGGGATCACATATTACCTGCATGCAAGCACGAATAAATTTATAAATCTATTATAATAGAAAGAAATTGGCCACAGTCCCGCATCTATCATTTTTAAAAATTCATGGAGGATTAAGAAGATGGTTAGAGTGTAACCGTATTATTATATATATATATATTTTTTTTTCTTTTTAATGTAACTGGAAACCTACAGGAGCAAATCATCACAAAACTACTTCCTCAAAAAGTAAAACAGTATAGATCTTTTAAAGAACACCATTCTTTAGGAATAAGAAAATATTTCAGACAAATGTAATATTCTTCTTTGACAAAATAATAGGCTCACGAGATAGAAGACAAGGACGTCTTCCTTACTCCCTCCCTCCCTTCCTTCCTGTCTTCCCAGTTAAAACGAACAGCTACAGGCATTAATCTTGGATCCAGAGTGGTTTAAAATGTCCTTCCATAATATTAATAATGAACCAAACAGTATACTTAGTCACACTGCAGACAACTATGTCAAAAGCTCTTTCAAGGCAGGGCTTACTTCTGCCTCTTCTTACTGTGTGTAATGGCCGGTACACCACACAGCAGATCCTTAATAAATACTAATTGTACACACAAAGCTAGATGAACAGGCAAAGTGTCTTTCAAATATAAAGACAGAATTAAAATACCAAGTGACCTTGGTAAATTGAAAGTATCATCAGGAAATGAATAAAGAATAGAGCAAGGCTTTACCTTTAAATTCACATAACCTAAGTTCAAATTCCAGTTCAGCCACCTAATAAATTTTGTGGCCTTAACAAGTTATCTAACCTCTTTGACTCTCAACAATTTCGCCATAAAATAAGGATATCAGTACTGATCCTTTCGGCCCTTGACTCATTGTGAGAAATAAATGAACAAATATATACATGAAAGTTGCTAACTCAGGTCATGGTCCATTGTAGAGTACTCAAAAAATGTTAGTCTCCATACTCACTATATACAGGGAAAAAAAGGAGATTTCCTAAAAATGGAAAAAAAAAAACATTGAAGGGTTTACTCATCAACTTCCTTTTAAGACATTCTAAACTGAAAATATATGGAAAAGATCACTCCACAACTTTCCTCGGCAAATGATTTCATTTTCCTTGAGAACAGAACAAAAGAAAGTGTTCTCAATATCGAGCATAAACTTCATCCATCCATTTGTTTGACAGTTATTAAATATCTACCATGTGCCATGGATCATGCTCCAGACCAGTGTCTTTTAAACTTATGTCCAATGGATATGGCAGATGATAAGTATCCATAACAAACCCCAGTGTTGGAAATTCAACACTGTCTGAAAAAACTCTTAGCCTTTGGACAGGTTTAAAGACTATTTACTGATATAGGAAAACAGAGGGAGAAGAGTTTGGGGGGATAGGGAATAAGTTCAATCTGAGACTACTGGGTTTGAAATTCCTCTGAGACATCCAGATGGAGAGGCCTAGTATACAACTGGACATTCATATTGGAAAGGTCAACCAGGAATCCTAGATATGGAGGTCATCAACACACAGGCAATAGTTAAGCAATGAGAATAGATGAAATCAGTAAGGAAGTATGAATATGTTGATAAGACACATGCCAAGGACAGTGCCCAAGGGAATACCAATACCTCAGGGAAAGACTGAGGAAGAGAAGCCAGCAAAGGAGGTTCTAAAGAAATGACCAGAGAAGTTAGAAGAGAATAACAGTACTGTTTCATAAACTTATGAGCAGAGGGGTCAGTTGAAAAAAAAGAAAAAAAAGGAGTAATCTCCTAGATCAAATAATGAAGCCTAAATAAAATCCATTGGATAAAAAATTTAATTTACCCATGAAGAATTTCAAAGAAAAGTAATTTAATAATTTAATAAAGGGTCCATTTGATGTTTGAATACTCTGAAAATATGCTCTCCCAGGAATTGTCCACTTGTGTGTTCATCAACATTCCCAGTGTTGGAAACTTACCACTTTCTAAAACAACTCAATCTTTAGACAGCTCTAACTATTATAAAATCCTTCCTTAGTTTGAACCAAAATCTTTGTCCTTGTATGTTCTGTCCACTAATACTACATTATTTTCCAAATATAAGAAGATACTGTTTCTGATACAACACTTATCCTAATTTGCTAATATATTTGTATGTGCATTATAAACTCCAAAAGAATAAGGATATGTGTCCACAGCACACAGCACAGTACCTGACACATAGTAGATGCTCCCTAAGCAATGATTAAATGAATACGTGTATTGACAAGTAGAGTCCCTGAGTGGAGCAAATGGTTGACACGCTCAGGTGCTAACTGAAAGGTTGGAGGGTCAAGTCCACCCAGAACCACTTGGAAGAAAGGCCTAGTGATCTACTTCTGAAAAATCAGTTATTGAAAAGCCTATGGAGCACAATTTTTCTGACATACATGATGTCAGCATGAGTCAGAATCAACTTGTCAGCAACTATAACTGTATTGACAAATATGGTTTTGACTCCAGAGTAAATCATTGGAAAAATTTTTGCATTCCTTTCTCTGTGGAATTTTTGTTTTAATTAGATCCATGCTTAAGTAATTTTCTAAGTCAGCCTAAGAAAGCAGGATAGATTGAATGCCCTCTCAAAACTTTCTTCCACAATTTTGATTCCATGAAAAACTAACAAAGATTACATGTTGTGAAAGCATTCCAAAGGGGAATTGAGAAACCTGGGATATACTACCAGTATTTCTGTGTCCTTTACCAAGTTTGGCTATTTTTACAGACCTCAGAACCTCACTGATAAAGTGAGGCTCTATACACTCCAAGGTCTCTTGCTGATTTAAAACAATATTATGAAAAAAAATGTAAATGTTGTAATAGAATTATAAAGAAAAATATTTGAAATGCCTACTCATTGCTCTAATTTTATATCTTCAAACCTCACATTTTTCTTTTTTTTTTAAAGTTATTGTAGATCTACAGTAAGCTCCTTTTATATCACATTTTCACTTTGCCATAGCCCCAGTCATTTGAAATAAAACTGTCCTGTCATCTTGAACAAAGCATCTCTTCAAAAGAAATTGCATTGTTTTTTTGCTATGATTTTGAATCTTATCTTTCCTTTTTTTTAATTTTTTAAGTGCATTAGGTGAAAGTTCACAGAGCAAATTAGTTTCCCGTTTAATAGTTTGTACATAAAGCATTCCATGACATTGGTTTATTCCCCACAATGTGTCAGCACTCTCCTTATTTCCATCCTAGGCTCCCCATTTCCTTTCATTCTTATTTTCTACCCCTTCCTGCCTTCTTATCTTTGCTTTTGGGCAAATGTTGCCCTTTTGATCTTGTATAATTGGTTGTTCTAAGGAGCACGTTCCTCTCGGGTGTTACTGTTTGTTTTATGGGCCTATCTATGGCTTCGCTGAAAGATGGTCTCCAGGAATGGTTTCAGTTGCAGTTCAGAAGGGTATCTTAGGGCCATAGCCTCTGGAGTTCCTCCAATCTCTGTCGGAACAGTAAGTCTGGTCTTCTTTGTGATTTGATTTTTTGTACTAAAATTTTTATCCTGCTCTACCCAGGGCCCTCTGTCATGATGTGATCCCAGTCAGAACAGTCAGTAGTGGTAGTTGGGCACCATCTAGTTCTGTTCTCGGAGTCATGTAGGCTGTGGTTCATCTGGTCCATTAGTCCTTTGGACTAATTGCTTCTTTGAGTTTTTGGTTTTCTTCATTCTCCTTTGCGCCAGACAGTAAGAGACAAATGGTTGTATCTTAGATGGCCACTCAAGAGTACTTAAAATCCCAAACGCTACTCACCAAAGTAGGATGCAGAACTTTGCCTTTATGAACTATGTTGTGCCAATTGACATAGATATCCCCCAAGTCTATGCTCCTTGGCCTTAGAGACTAGGAACTTCGTCCCACAAGGTGTTTGGTTATGTCAAAAAGTTGTCCTGGCTGTAGCCCTTGAATCTTATTTCTCTTAAGAGGGCTTTCTCTCAGCCCCAGCTAGAAGGTTTTATTGGTATTTATAATTTTAGAGCACGATCTGTAGTAATACTTAACTTGATAATTAAGACAAACTGTCAACAATTACTATTCCATTTTACAAGCAACAATTCTTATTCAAACCAAGAAAGTGAATCAAGTATACAAATAGCATATTATATACACATACGTGTACCTATCTGGAGCCATATATATATATATATAAGCATATATATACATACACTGCATATATATATACTACATATATATACTACTACTCTGTCCTATAGGGTTACTATGAGTCCGAATCAACTCGACCGGACTGCGTTGTTTTTTTTAATATATATACCACAAACTACAAAGAAACTTGCACAATACCTCTTATTTAAAAGAAATGTGTATTCAATATGTTCCCACCTTTTTCTGAAATTCAGTTCTAAACTTAGAGTAAAAAAAAATACAATATAGCTATAATACAACAGTCTTCCTTTGATGTTGTCATATTAAAAACATCCATAATCTTCAGGAATAGGAACCTATTATTCGTAGCACCATAGAATGTCTGCTGCCTCCATTATCATATTATTAGAAAAAATCCATTTATAGATACATTTTCTGTTTTACTCTATCATTTGTTACAAATAAAGTTAATAAAAATAAAAAAGATTTACTCAGAAAGAGATTATCTGAATTCTTTCAATATAATTAATTTTTTTTTTTTTTTTGGTGAGGCTTTGTCATTAATTAGAAAATTGTATTGTTCAATACTCACCAAGCATTTAGCGTCTAATTAGTCTCATATTGATATTCTACAAATGCAACTGAATTCTGTAAACAGGGCTCCTGCAAAGGCTATTCCCACCTCTCCCCCAAGAAACCCATTTCTTAAACAGCAAAAAGCCCAAGAGAGATTTTTGTAAGATAAATGTAACAGCACATTTCAGTCTGAATTTAAATTCCAGAAAAAGACACACTTTAGCTCACATTTGTTTAGAAGGTGAGACTTTTTCCCCCCAATTCAAATAAATAAATATCTGATTATATAACATGAATTTTTCAAATTTTCTTGAATGCTATTTATCTCATTACTTAACAAAGCATTTCACCAAATGAAATGGGAGAATCATAGAAAGCCATTTATGGGAAATCTGAGACATAGTCAAAGAATGCTGTGGATATTATAGTGTAATTTTTATGATACAATTCTAAACTTGAAGAAATAGGACCTACTTAGGATTTCCAGATGTAATTAGTTTGAATCAAGACAATTCTCTAACCAGCATTCTGTTAGGTGGAATGAGTCTAATACTCTAATGAATATGACTGAGTTGCAGGATTGCATTGTTAAAATCTCAGCTCTGGAGGCAGTGTGTTTGATTCAAGACTTGTCTCTGTTTCATACAAGATGTGTGGCCTTAGTCAAGTCACTTACTAATAAACTAGGGATAATAACAGTATCTTACTATTACATGAATTACATAAAATAATTCATGCAAAGTGTTTAGCACAGTGTTTGGCACACTGTAAATGCTCAGGTTTTAGATTTTATAAATGCCTCTCCAAGAAAGCAAAGACCATAGGGGGAAAGTCTTTGTCCCCTCACAGTGTTGTTGTCCATAACAGCTATGCAGGCACAATGACATCCAAGGGAGTAGCAGAGAGCTAAATGGAAATAAGGAATTCTGAGCATGCGCCCACTTTCCTCCATGGCTTTCTCTTCCTGCTACCATCAGCTTCACCAGGCAACAGATTACTGCAGGAAATGTGGACTCCATAGTTTGTAAGGACAAGTTGCAGAAAACTGGGCAAGAACACAGGAAGAGAAGAATGGAGAGAAAGAAGGTGACTGCCTGCTGACATTCTTTCCCTGGTGTTTTTCAACACTCTTCCTAGGAGATCTCATCCATTTAGAAGGTTATCAGTTGCTACCTGAACACTGATGACTCTTAAACCTATATCTATAATCCAAATTTTGTCCTGAAATTCAGACTGAGATTTATCATTATCTACTTATATCTACTCTTGGTTCTCCTATCATCATGCCTGTATCTTCATCTAGGTAGACTACAGTAGCTTCTGTGACCTGACTGTATAAACACCACCAGTCACCTATGCCTGTGCCTGTTCTTAATTCTTTTCTCTCCCTTCCCACATATTCAGTTTCCAAGACAGGTGGTTCCACCTCCTACCTCTAATGTATCCCTTTTTTTCCCTCCCTTCTTCCACCTCTTTTCTTCAAACTCTTGCCGGTTTTCACCAGATCAACCGCAACAGCTTTCTAACTGGTCTCCCTAACTTCCTATTCTGTCCCCTAGGCAATCTATCTGCTACACGGACACCAAAGAAATTGTTCTAAATATCAGAGGAGGATGAGCCTCGAGAGGGGCCACAATGGGGAAATACCAAAAGCTTGGCACCCATATGAAAGGCCACTCACTTATGTTGTAATTTTACTTAGGGTAGCTACTAAAGTGCCTAAATAAATTTAAAAAAAAAAATTAGGCAAAGAAAAAGAGGTTTCCTTTTATGGGAGGGCAAGAGATACTGTCCTGTCAAGAATTTTGAAGGATCTGAGATTTTACCTTATATGCAAGCTCATAAATAAGCCTAACATTTTTCATGGATGCTGGCAGAATGCATAAGATACTGGGTCAGACAGGGAGTTTTATTACTCATTGCACAGCAAAAAGCATGAACAACATGTTTGAGTCAGTTCTCTTTGTCCCCAAATCCCACTAGTGCAGTGCAAAACAATCCAGGTGGATACTGCACATGCCGTGGGTTTGTGTCACAGCTGAGGAACCTCGAGCTTAGGGAACCTACATCTTTTATAATGGGCTGCAAACATTCTGTCCTTTGCCCTGAGGGAAACATTATTTTTATTATATTGAACAGTAAGAAAATCTGCCCTGTGATTCAGAAGGACATCCAAGGCTGTTCCCTTTTTAAACATCCTTAAAAAGACATTTTGGAACAAAAGGGTAGTTAGTGTCTTGCTTGCAAGATATGAAAAAAAAAAAAAAAAAATGAGAGACCCATGCAAATTTGTGGTCCAACAGACAGGCTTTGGAGTATGAAGGCCTGAATTCAAACTGTGCTCTGGTACTCACTAGCTGTATGCGTTTTAACTCTATTAGAGTTTTCTCACTTAAAGTTGAGGATAGCACTCATCCCTAACTCACAGCCATTTTACATCAAATGAAATCACATGCATGAAAGTATTTTCTAAACAATAAAGTACTATGAAAATACAGCTATTATTTATGCTTCTGAAAGATACTTTGTTGTTTCTTACAGAAATAAAAGAAGAAACAATTTTGGAATTTTAGAATAAAAAGTTAAACATCATTTAATTAATAAAACATTTATCAAATGCCTGAATATGTTCCATGTTAGACTTGAGCAGCACAAGCTGAAGAATGAGACACAATTCTTGACCTCAAGAATTTCACAGTCTAGAGAGGGAGGAGACAGAAAGACAGTGACTGTTATGTGTTCAGGTGATAACAGAATAGAAGAAGAGAAGGGTGCCTACCTATCCTAGGGAGCCCTGGTGGTGCAGTGGTTAAGAGCTCGGCAACTAACCAAAAGGTCAGCAGTTCAAATCCACCAGAAGCTTCTTGGAAACCATACGGGGCAGTCCGACTCTGTCCTATGTGGTCACTATGAGTCAGAATTAACTCAATGGCAATGGACTTACAGATTTACCTATCCTAGATGGTCTTCATTGGTTTATAGAGCTTGGAGAGATCTTAGTAGACATTACTTCCAACCATCACATTTACCAATGAGAAAAGTAATGACAAAATGTTCAGTAACTTCTTCAAAGTCTTTGGGGTTGACAGAAGTTTCTTATTCCTAGATAGAGTCTTTACAAGACCAGGGAAAAAGTTTGGTTTGTCACCATGCATTTTTCTCTCCTCTATAATTTTACTTCAGTCTGTTGCCATTTTAAATTTTTGTTCCTCCAGAATTAAAATAAATTTATTCCTTGTCTAATTTTTTATCTCTCTCAAAGGTAAAGGATTTCTATGTTCTTTGTATAAAAATGCTAGCTAGAACAAATCTCCCTTTTGACCTCTGTGTTCTCATTTCTACCCCAGCTGGCCCCCCACCTATTATCTCTTTCCCATCACACCCTACAAAATTTTGAGCCTGCCACCTTCTCAATCCCTGACTGAGTTATCCAGCCTGCTTCTTTCTCTCATTTCTCTCCAGCCTCTGTACCATCTTCCCAGTGAGCTCTGAAGCAGATTTCACAAAATGCAAAATGAAACATGAGCCACAAACCCTGAAATACACCTTAAAGACTGAATGTAATCAGCTGCTGGGAAAAGGTATTAGGCCATCCAGTCTTCCTAGGAGGATAATATGGACTCTGATCCTAGATAAAATTCATCAGTGTATAATAAGCTTGATTTTAATTTCATTTATTAGTTTTGAAACTTTTCAGTACTATACAGTAACTAAATTTTTCATTAGTCTCATATTTGGGATTGAGCTGGGGAAGAAGAATAGATGTATCTTTTTCAATAACTTCCATAGTAGCCCTACCTCAATGACCCTAACAAAAAAAACCAAACCTATTGCCATCGAGTTGATTCTGACTTATAGCACTTCCCCATAGGGTTTCTAAGGAGCAACTGGTGGATTTGAACTGCCAGCCTTCTGGTTAGCAGCCATAACTCTTAAACCCTAAATATGAATTATACCAGTCTGAGTATTTTTGGACAATACAAGGGAAAATCAGGTCCACCCAATTTAAAGCCTATCATTGGAATTGTTGAAGAATCTCAAAAATATGCTTAATGCTTCAAAGAGTGAAGATATGATATTCAAGAGTTCTCAGAAATATTTTAAATGTGTAAACCAGTTGCTGGCAAGTTGATTCCAACTCATGGAGAGCCCATGTGTGTCAGAGTAGAACTGTGCTCCATAGGGTTTTCAAGGGCTGATTTTTCAGAAGTAGATTGTCAGGCTTCTGAGGAGCCTCTGGGTGAGCTTGATTCAGCGTTTAGTTAGCAGCTGAGCACGTTAAATATTTGTACCATCCAGAGACTTCATTTAAATGTATAGGGATACTAATAAATACCATTACAATGCAATGCTTTAAAATAAAGGCAAAAATATTCAACTTTAAGTTTTTATAATCTAGTTAGTTGATTTCTTTTTGGTTTTATAATACACATGGATTCCTTAATAATCAAATATAGTCAGAGTCTTAATTTTGAAAACCCTTCTATGGAGGCAAGTATTTAAAAGCTTTACTTAATCCAGAAGGACTAAAATAAAATCAATAAATATTTGTATTCATGCTATCTGTACTAAAAGCATTTAAAATTAGAATACCAATAATTTTTAACATCATCAAAGCCAAGAACAACCATTATCACAGTCAATAGTGATCCAGAAGATAAAAAGAACAAATATGGCTCATGATAAATTATGAAAATGGTAATTATGTAGATAAGAATAAACAGCTTTAAATTCCCTAATGAATGATGAGTCAAGTCACTGACACGAGCAATCAAAATATATTCCATATGTGATTAACAACACTTGAATTTGACATTGACAAATATTATCTAATTTATACAACAGCAGAATTACAAGCATATGTAGTCTCTAAATTTCCAGGTTACAATAAATTGTGGAAAGAATGGGAATATTGATCAGCATACTTCTTTTATTTTTATCTTTGGTGTTAGCCTAAAATGTATTTTTAATGCTAAAATACCTTTTAGGTTAGAAGTGAAAAGTGTTAAAAAAAAAAAAAAAAAAGTGTAGGTCAGGATAAATGGCCTGCCCCTTCGTGTATGTCTCTCTCTCTCCCTCTTTCATATCATTAGACAAAATAAAAGACAATCTTCACAGAAAACCTCCTCACACATTGAGGAAACATGTACAAAAAGATGTCCTATCAATATCTAACTATTGATCTAAAAAAAAAAAAAAACTATTGATCTACTTCCCATTAAATTTATTAAGTATCTATTATGTGCCAGACACTATGCTAAACACTGGGAATCAACTAAAAGAAGACACAAATGGTTTTGCCACACAGAGCTTACAGTCTCACAGACTCAGTTAAAGGAACTCCTGTCATTACTCAGCTACACCAGATGCCATCAAGTTGATTCTGCCTCATGGTGACCTCATGCGTACAGTGTAAAACTGTACTCCATAGGGTTTTCTAAGCTGTGACCTTTCAGAAGCAGATCACCAGGCCTTTCATTCAAGGAGTCTCTGGATGGGTTTGAACCGCCAATCTTCCAGTTAGTAGTCTAGCACTTAACCAACTGCATCACCCAGGAACTCTTTACTCAGCTATAAGCAAAGCTATTCTATATGGTAGAAACTTCTATGCAGTTAAAATAAAGAAATCAAGCAAGATTTAATAGCATGACTATTGCAAACTATATTAATCATACAATTTGCAAGAAAACAAATTGCTTCACTCCCTCAGACTGACAAGTCTAAATCTAATCTCAGTTTATAATTAACATACCACCATAAGGAAACATTAGAACTTCCAAGGCATTAATAAAACTGAAGGAAAATATTTCTACCCAGTGAACTGAGCTTGTGACATGAGGCCCAGGTCATAAAAGAAGTAGAATAGAGTCACACACCTGAGCCATGACAGCTTCTGACATTAGCAAATCCGGTTTAAGGGGGGCAGAGCTATTAGTATATAAAGATAAGAAGTTCGATTTCTCTAAATCATAAGGTATTATGTCTTTAATCCTTAAGAGATCACTTTTGGAAAGTTATTTAGGATTAGCAGGGCAAAAAAAAAATGAAGGAATACTCACTTTGAAGTTGTAAGCCGAATAAACGCACAAAGAAAACTCCCATCTTTTTTCAATCCATCTCCCACATGCTCATAATAGCTACTCAAATACAACAAAAATCTAGATGTTGTGACCCAAGTTTGGACATCCACCCAAGCCAAAAAAGAAGCAATTACTGTTGAAATTCTGAAAATGATTTGGGAAGCTCAAATTGACCTTGTGTGTATGTATCTATGTATAATACAATGCCTTAGTTATGAAATAAATAAGCTTATTTCCTCAAACTGTAGGAAGTCAACCAAATTTGCATTAATATGTAAAGAACAGACTATTTCTGACTTTGGGGAAAAAATTTGTTCTCGGAATAGAAGGCTAGAGTAACTAAGCAAAATGCTTATGAATTCTATGCTTAGATCAAAGAGCCTTTAAGAAAAGTGTTCAGAGTCAGCAGTCAGGTTTAGGCTGCTTACAACTGGGAGAAAAACTGTCAGAGGAGTAACAGGTGGAAGCCTACCACCTTTCAGCATGCATGGAATGAAATTCAGTGTGAAAATGCTCTCTGAAGCCTTTCTACTCAAATTGTCACCCACAGGCCAACAGCAGTAACTTCATCTTGAAGTTTGCTGGAAATGTAGAATCTCAGGCCTTGTTCCAGAATTTGCACTTCAGCAAGATTCCCCAGGTGATTTGTATGCACATAGAAGTTTAAAAACCCCTGGTCTAAAAGAACAAGACATTATAGAACTACAGAGCTCATTACAAATATTTAGCATGAATTTGAACTTCTGTATTCCCAGTACATTTCTTAAACCCTCCAAGGTACCACAACTACAAGGGTAGTTCAGCATCAATTGTTCAGTGAGTCAATAAGAGGAAAGACTGAGTCACTTCACTCATCATTAGCGTTCAGCTCCACCAGCTGAGCCCTTCACTGCCCGCCACCTTGGCTCCAGATGCAAGTGAGGTTAGAGGATTGTGGCTAGAGATGACGGAAGAGTAGGCATACACGTATCTCCCCAACTAGCTGTCTTCATAAAGCTCTCGGTCAGTAGTGACACACTCATGGTCCTTGGCCTGCATATGGCCTACAGGCATATTCTTTTGGCCCCATACAGTATTTCAAATTTGAATTCATTGTCATCATTAATCGACCTGAAACTGCCACGTTAAAAAATCTTCACCGTACAAGGCAAGGTCATGGTAGCTCCATAGACACATCCAAACTCCCTGAGGAACCAAGTTGCTAGGCTGAGGGCTGTGGGGACCATGATCTCAGGGAACATATAGCTCAATTGGCATAACATAGTTTATAAAGAAAATGTTCTACATTCTACTTTGATGAGTAGTGTCTAGGGTTTTAAAAGCCTGTGAGAGGCCATCCAGGATACTCCACTGGTCTCGCCCCTTCAGGAGCAAGGGAGAATGAAGAAAACTAAAGATACAAGGGTAAGATTAGTCCAAAGGGCTAATGGACCATATCTACCACAGCCTCCACCAGACTGAGTCCAGTACAACTAGATGGTGTTCTGACAGGGATCAAAATAGAGGGTCCCAGACAGAGCTGTAGAAAAATGTAGAAAAACGTTCTAACTTAAAAAGAAAGACCAAACTTGCTGGCCTGACAGAGACTGGAGAAACCCTAAGAGTATGGTCCCCGGACACCTTTCAGCTCAGTAATGAGGTCACTCCTGAGGTTCACCCTTCAGCCAAAGATTGAACAGGCTTATGGAACAAAACAAGACTAAAGGGCGCACCAGCCCTGGCGCAGGGACTGGAAGGTAGAAAGGAAGAGGAAAGCTGGTAATAGGGAGCCCAGGGTTAAGAAAGGAGAGTGTTGACATGTCATAGGGCTGTTAACCAATATCATACAACAATGTTTGTACTAACTGTTTGATGAGAAACTAGTTTATTCTGTAAACCTTCATCTAAAGTTCAATAAAAATTTTTAAAAACTAAAAAACAAAAATCCTCACATCTATGTTTTCGTCTACAAGTCAGAAAATCTGGCAACACCACGGCCACATTCAAGCATGGCAACAACATGTTGGAACCAAAGTGTAGCTGTCCCACTTAGATGTTGGCCAGAGTCTCCACCACTCCCAATGGTCTCCCCAAAACTGTGGCGGAGGCAGAGTATCGGTTGCCACTTGCCATCTTCTACTTGGTCTGGTTTACTCACTCACATTAACAACCTAACCCCTATAAGCGTTTAAATTTGCAATCCCTTTAAGTGGTTCTAGGGCATATCATGTCACTCAGCCCATCTGAATTTATTCTTCCATTTATGTAATTCATGAAAGGAGCTACTGTTGTGTCATCCTCAGTCTTATGATAGATCTTGTGAGCTGCAATCAATTCACTAAATTATATTTGTTGTTGTTAGTTGCCGTCAAGTTGGTTCCAACTCATGACAACCCAACGTGTTTCAGAACGGAACTGTGCTCCATAGGGTTTTCAAGGCTGTAACCTTTCAGAAGCAGATCACCAGGCATGTCTTCTGAAGAGCCCTGGGTGAGTTCAAAGAGCCAACCTTTGTGCTTGTAGTTGAGTGCTTAACCCTTTGCACCACCTAGGGACTCACCTTAAATATATACTATAATATTTTTCTTCACAATACATTCTAACTCAGACATAGGTGTAATGCCTCTTATTTCAATATCTATTCTTTTCAGAACTGTGCTTCACAGTTATTAATAAGAATTACTAACTCACCTAAAACACAACAAAATATAAATAAATAAATTACTAGCAGGAGCAGATACAGCACAATACATTGTTGAACCATTCCTCCAGATTCTTCGCAAAGCTTAAAGTAGTATCTTGAAATGGTATATTCCATCAGGGCAAGTGTCTTTGTCTTTTGAGATATCCCACAAACCAAAGAATGCTCAATAAATATTTATCGAATAATTGAATAAATTCTCAAAACTTCATACTGATTCTGATTGAATGTGTTTATTATCAAAAGTGTTTATTATGAAGAGTATTCATTTGTAAGCCTAATTCTACTTGGCTTGATCAAACCAAACCATTCTATTTCAGCAGCTATGAAAACCATCAGTAAAGCAAAGATATATACCCTCAGAAGATATATCCAGTCCAGTCCTGAGATCCACAGCCTATCACAACTTGTTTTGTTACAAAACAGCATGATGCAGATTAGCAAACTAAACTGAATTATAAGATTTAGTTGCAATTCAGTTTTATGTCCCTATGTCTATGAAGTCTTTAGTCATAACCATAATCATCATCATCAACATCATCATCACCCTGCTCTTACACAGCTGAACAACTCATTTATTTATTGAAGAGCATTTAATGGTATACCAGGAACTATGTGTTAAACGGCTCTTGTCTTCCTAACCAAAATGTAAACTCCTAAAGGAAGAAAGCATGTCATGCAATACTATCTTACTGCCCATGTCAAATACTTAGTAGTTCTGGACATGTAGAAAAATATATATTTAATGGTCTTGAAAAATCCACTGATGAAATACTTGGCTGAGAAACTGAGGCTCAGAGAGAAATAAAGCGAATGTCTTGTGGTTACATGGTTATTTATTGGTAGAGCTACAAAAGCATCTCCAGAGTTCTTACCCCTGCACCACACTGGTTTTACAGTAGTCATTTTCAAAATTTATCTGCTAACTGAAATGGCAAGCTAATGAATTTTAACCGCTCAACAATGTGAGGAGTAAATATCTTCAAATAGCAAAGACTAAATCTTGACCCAATCTCAAACATATGTTTATAAACACATCAACGATCAATCGAACAGGGGCTCTCGATAATGCAAAATACATATTTTAGCAGGAAACTATTGTCATATAACATTTCAAGAACTAAAGCTAAAAAAAAAAATTAGGTTAAAAATTTTCCTTGCCCCTAAAGCTGCCTAAAATGGGGCCTTTGTTTTATGAGGTATGTGATTTCAATGCCTTTCACTCTGACCCTTGGATTGCCTGAGATGTAGGTTACCTACCTCCTTTTTCCTTATGTGCCAGAAAATAGGAAAACTATAGTTAGAGCTGTTTCACTCATTTCAACTCAGCCTCCCGAAGGAAATACAAACCAAAAACAGGACCAGGTCACTGTTCCTGATGGGCCTGATGGCCATTTCTAAGAAGGAATGCTCTGAACTCTCCAGCAGCCTGAGATTTGAGTATGCCATTCACCACACACCTTTAATAAGGTAAAGCCAAACTAAGAAAGAAATGATAACAAAAACCAGGTTTATTCACCATAAATGAAATAGCACTGGGCAGTGACTCTGTAAATTTGAAACATTCCATAAACTAATGCAGATAAAAAATTTTTTTAAAGTGTATATGATCTGAACAGGCCCTCTGAGCAATCACAAATTTACTCCATCAGCACATAGTCCTCTATTGTTTGAGCAGATCAGATTTGAGGGCTATAGAAGGCCTGCCTTCTTAAAGTATATATTCTAACAAAGTCTCTGTTCTATCACTAGGTTGAGGTTGGTTATGGACCAAATCTATGATCACATAACCGTCTTTTAGTTGCCCGCCTTTGCTTTCTCTAATCCTTAAAGACAAATAAATATGAAGCCAGGAAAAAGCAGAGGAGGACAAATAACACACCTTGCTTCTCTCATGTAGATGGTCTTTCTCATAACAGAGCAGGAGACAGCAAGCGTACTTACTTCCTCACGTATTTAAGTGCAATTCTCATTGGAATCTCCAAGAAGGACTTTTAGAAAAAGAAAACAAAAAAGGGGGGAAACTTTTAGTAAAAGACTTTCAGAAAAAGAAAAGAAGGAAAAATAAAACCATGGCACAATTTTTAAATACAGATAATAACTTTGAATGATCTGGTTTTTGCACTTGAAAGAATATGTCTCCTCATAACCCAAGTCATTCTGGCTTGAAAACTTTAATACCAAAGCACAAATATAACTTTCCAAAAATCTTCCTGTCACAGAGCCTAATGTGGGCTTCATAGTTTTGCTTATAAAACCAAAACCCAAACCAAACCCACTGCCGTCGAGTCAATTCCGACTCATAGCGACCCTATAGGACAGAGTAGAGCTGCCCCACAGAGTTTCCAAGGAGCACCTGGCAGATTTGAACTGCCGACCTCTTGGTTAGCAGCCATAAGTAGCACTTAACCACTACGCCACCAGGGCTTCCTTTGCTTATAAAGAGCTGCATAATCCAGCAAAGCAAACCAAAATATTATTCTGTATTATTTAGCTCAACAGAAAGCTCCCTATGCAGCTACAGGAGGCCATAAGCAATTAACACTGCAAATTGAAAGGTTTAAAATCTCTGTATGACCTTTAAAGGTCAAGACAGTTGCCCATTCATATGCATGCGATTATATAGTGACTAGTTCATAAAAAAACATAAACATGTAAAAATATTTAGTAAAACAAACCTTGCATTCATCAAAAGCTACTGTGAACTCTCGACGCTTCATATGGAGAATTAGCTTTACACAGCACAAAGAAATAAAAGAGCAAAGGAGACTTATTTGGCTGTTTGTCCTATTTTGTCAAAGTACTAAATTCAGCCTACAACCATAATTGCTAGAATGAACATTATCACATCATTGAATCTCTCTGTAAAGGGTTTCCAAAATCTCCTGTATAAAAGAGGCAATACAAATATAAATTTAATTAAATGGCTACGTTTGTGCTATTGCTAGGGGACAGGGAGATGTACCTTATGTTAACTGGCCATTCAGGGGAAATCATAAAACAATTACAGCTACTGCGCAGTAATTTAAGAGATTGAAGAAAGTGATTAAAAGAACTTTATTTAACATAAGCATGTAAGCTCTGATTCCTTGGTTATATCTCATGCCTTATATGGACCACTGTGAACAAAATGGAATAATTTCCTTAAAGCTTATATAATCACTGTTCATCTGAATCCCAAGCAAATGGGAAGTTATGTTTTCCAATGACAATAACAATCAGTTACCTAAATAGGCAAGATTTGCATACAGTCGATTTATTGGCTTGCCTGCCATTACAGCACAGGATGGGATCCAACATATACATGTGTTATACATATTGGAAGTAGGTGGGCTCTGGAGATCTAATATAAATTTGGAATACAGTATCGATATGTTTCTGAAAAATGTGTAGCTAACCATTTGTAAACCAGAATAGTGTGTTCTAATGTAACCCATAGTTTGTGTTTTGACTGCAGAGGTGTATAGTTAATAAGTACTGCATACAGATACGTTCAGTGTCTAAAATGTGTCAAAATTCCTAGTCGTGGTGTCAATAAACACATCCCAAAGTGTCCCTTCATAGAAGGAAAAATTGACTTCTTTGCATTTGATAGTCTAGCAAAAGAAAAAATTCCAAAAGAAAAATTGAAGGGAAAAATAGTGTAACAATGGCTCAAGCAATAAAACTTCCATTATAAAGGACCTTGTTGCACTGTAGGTCAAATCATATAAAATAGTAAAAAACTATTAATGTGGACAACTATAAAGTTATTCTTGCCCCCTTTTCCATAAAACCAGTATCGTACATGGCTATCATTAAAAGCGTATGTGTGTGTATACATATATGTATATATATGTGTGTATACAAATGTATTTAAATATCTTTCCTCAAATTCCAGTAAGTCTAGCCATTCCTCTTAAAATTTCTATAAGAATAAGTGGAAGACAAGAATTGTCAGTTTTATTTCATTTACAAGGACACTGAATGAATGAATGAATGAATAGAATGACACCTTCTGAAAATTATCCAATAAATCAACGGTTAATGACAACTAAGAAACAGAAACTAATTTTTAGGCCTCTGTTTCAGACTGTGCTTTAAACCTAGAGTAAAACTGTTCTCTTAAAAAAAAAAAACTTACGGTTGCTCTGTGAAATTATTGCTTGTCTTGCAATGGAATAATTACAGCTATAGTTTTATATGCTCCAAGTAGTTCAAAATAAAGTTAACCAAAGAATTTTCAACCCAAATAGCAAATTCTTCACCTTACATGGCACTACAAAATCAATAGCTCATAAGCAAGATATATCATGTGAAATGTGACACAAGCACGTGGACCAGATATGAGGTTGATTCAGCTGGCTTGGCCTTCGTATCTAGCAACGGTCTATGCTAATGTGTTTCTTTGTTTTGGTGGAACCCTACTAATAACAGATTGATAAATTGCTTTTGTAAATGTCAGCCACCGATCAAACGGGACTATGTTGGATGCTTATTTTACTTCAACTTACGGTTTTTAACCAAGAAAACAAAACTGCATTGCCCAGTAAAGTTCCTTATTTTTACTTGAATCTTCAATGAACACAACAGCTGCAGAATAATGCGACTTAATGAGGCATCCCTAATAAAACACTGCAGAAGTAAAACCAGGGGCACCCAACTGTTTGCACTCTAGTTATTTCATCTTTTCAGATACATCAGACATAACGGATGACATTTTGGAATATTCCTAGTTTGGACATGCATCAGAGACGCAAATGGTCATCAGCTTTGCAGCCACAGCTGAACTTGGGCAGAATCTGACAGAACCTTTTCTTAGGGAGCGTGATAAGAAATGCCTGGGAAATGCTGGAGAGGCACATCTTTCTCTACCTGTAGACGGTAATCCATAACCAGCAGTTAGTGATAAATCACCCATAAGATGCACTTTGAACATTGGAATAGTCAAAACCACACTTTAAAAGGATCATCATTAAAATACTATATTAAAGATACTGGATCCAGGACTACTAAAATTTTATGATATATAAAATAATTTTTTTTATAAAATCTTCTATCACCTCCTAAGTTTCATCACTGCATAAATTTTTAAAAAGGAAAAGTGGCCATGTCTAAAAACAGATCTTTTTACAGCCATGTTATCACATTTTAAAACTTGGTGGTTAGTAAATACTATAATGCAGTCTCTAAGCAATGTGTATCTATTTTGACATAGATCCATGGACACCTCAATGAATCTACATTTTCCAATTTGTCATTGTTAAAATAGCTAATGTTTACAGATTACAAATTACACTTACTCAGAAACCTTGGATTCTCCTCTAGCACAACTTGTAGTATTAGAGGCGTTTGCTTTAATGTCAAGGTTTCTTGGTTCTTCTTTAAGAGATATCATCACAGCACTATATATAAATACGTAAGTTCAAGCATCTTAAACTATTAAGTTTTTTTTTTAAAGGCAAGAAAGGAAATAATATTTTAATCTCCAAAGTTGGATTTTACAGAAACAATATTATAATCTCAACAAATGCCTAATTTAAATAAGGCAACACCGAAAACTGTGTTCTGCCTCTTAAAAGAGTTCCCGTGTCTAAGTATTTGGTAGATAGTAACACTGCTCTCATAATATTGTATCTATGAAAAACACAACCCAATTTTTTTCAAAATTTAGGAGAATAAAAATAAAATAAATTCCAGTGTGGTTACTGGTGGCCTTTAGGCTTCAAGAATTAGAGTTCTAAAAAGGTCGAGATCCATACAATTGACTCAGGATGAAATTCAGAACAGAATAAAGTAGGAAAAAAAGGAAAATTAAGCATGTCCGATATTTTTTAAAATATAGAATGCTAGGTGCCAATTTTGAAATTGTAAAAGATTCACCAGCCTGAGAGGACATTTGCAAACATGGAAATGCTGGAGTAAATACAAATAACCTTAATGCTCTGGTTTTTAAAAGGCTTTAGAAGTGTTCTTAATCTCCTTTGCTAGTTATTGCAATTTAGCATTTTAAACAGAAATCTTAATTACTCATTTGTCTTAACTTATATTGCCTAATAGAGCAGTTTTTAAGTGTTAATTTGTAACAGTCTGAATGCTGATGTCTAAAACAATCTAGTTAGGAAGACAGGAACCAGATAATTATCATCCAGTCTGTAGTGATTTAAATTCATCCTGTCCTGAGTGAAGGACCCTTATACACTGAGTGCTTTGAGGAACTCTTCAGAATGAAAGTTGCATATGGATTAAGATTTTTGTTTTTTGTTTTTTTGGTAGGGGGTGGGGAGATAGGGTTTGTTGGTTTTTTGCTTTGCGGGGGGCCTCCAAAATTCAAGAGGGAATTTGGCACTCACAAGATGAGGATTATTTTCTTTTCCACCTTATTGCCACAAGCCAACCTCGCCCAGCACAGAGGGAAGAAAGGCTAGCCACTGTAGTAACGACACATTTGATTCCAAGCGCTTCAGGCAATTGTTTTAACACTCGGTCAGGAAGTGGAATACTGAATAGGCAATCGTCGCGTCTACCCGGAAGCTCCGCCAGCGCCTACAGTTGGTCCTTTTCAAGTGGAGACTGAATAGCTCACCCTGAAGCTCTAGGATATTTAAAATAGGACGATGGATCTCAAACTTTCCTTTACAAAGCAGTTTCTGGAAATAACACGTTCCCCACAGATCAGTGAAAATCGGCAGCCTGAAGGAAACACTTCTTGGTAGGAAAGTAGCCTTTTGGAAGGAAAGTAGCCTTTTGGAATAGAAGGGGGAGGGACAGCAGTTGGGCAGACAACCCGTGTAGTATTGGCAAGCTTTGGGAGACATCTATCCGGAAAGAAATGAAAAACCATTAGTTTCCCTAAGATGTTCTTTTTCAGAACGTAAAATGATCTTTTACCAAAGCTTTCGGGTGAACCATTCAGTAATGAAGCGTCCAATCCCCAAATCTAAATAAATATGCAGATAACTGGGGCTCAGGAACTTATCGACACGATTCTTTATGAAAATAGTTAGAGGTGGAGAAATCAATAGCCTGGCTGAAACGCCCACCCTTTGCAGACAGGCCTGAAAATTAACTAATCAGAAGTGGACAGAAAGTAAGGATTTCAGGAAGGCGACCTGGCGCATCCCAGTGATCCTCCCTTGAATTCGACCCCAACTCCTGAATCGGAGTCCAAAATGGTTACCAGCCGGGATTGGTCTGATTGAGGGATCGAATTAAAACCCGGGTCGCTCGCTAGGTTAGGAGAAATGGAGCAGAGAGGAGAGGTAGGGGATCGCTCAAGGAACCTTCTTCGCGTGCTTTGTACCCTCCTCTGCGTCCCTCTACCCCCGCCCCTATCCTGACTGCCTGCGAGGTAGACGCTGACCGCTCAGCCAGCATCTGCTCTCACCTCTCGCCTTCTCCAGGCAACTCCCCTACAGTCCAAGACCCCAGGGGAAGGGGAGAGGAGACGTGTGCCCACCGGGGCTCCCGGGTCCCGAGTCCTCCATCTGCCGCCCGAGCCCCTCGCGCCGGCCGCGGGCCAAAGGCACGGCTCGCACTTACCTGCAGCCCCGCTTCGCGGTGGCGGCAACACCTAGCGATGCTCTTGCAGCTTCCGCGGACCCGCGCCAGCCTTATCGCTCTTGCATCGCTTCCAAGATGCCAATCCGCCCTCGCTATCCAGGGGCATAAGGAACAGAAGTCTGGTGGTGTGCGCTCGTGGAGGGCGTGTGAGTGTGGCCCTGAGCGTGCGTGTGTGTGCGCGCGCGCGCGTTTGTGTGTGTGTGTGTGCGTTTCCTTCTCCGATGGCAAAAAGGGCTCAGGAGTCTCCTGACATCCAAACTGGTAACCCCCCAAAGCAGGTGGAGGGTGGAGCGCGTTAGCCTCGTCCTTTTTCCCCTCTCTTTATTCCACAGTGTCAAAGTAATCAAAAGATTTGTTTACTGACGAAAAGCCAAAGTCCCGCAGCCCTTGGCCGCGCCTGCAGTCACCCGGCTGTCCTCGCCGGATGCCCGGGGTGTGCTCAGCTTCCCCGACTGCGAGAATTGAGGCGGTCTTGCAGCAATTACCGCTTTTATTCCATCTCTGATTTGTTTGCCTTTAACGCCGAGTAAAGACTTTTCTTCTCGCCTCACGTTGCCTCTCCCTCTCACACACACACACGCTCACACATTTTCCAGCCGTCCCTTCTGCTTCCCCGGGAAAGGCAATTGGACAAGATGATTCACCTTCAGGAAAGCAACCTCCGCCACCTACTTCTCGAGTTGCCTGGCTCTCGAAGGTCTTAGGGTCTTCAATATGAGGAGTTGCTGAGGAGGCTCCGGGCAGAAAGGAGAGGCTCTGACCCCGGCCGATCCCCCTCTGTAAGAAGCCTGGGTTTCTCGGTCCGGGTGCCGCTGCTCTCGTTCGCAGATAGGTCTCTGCAGGTGCCCTCTTGGAGACTTTGCGCCGTCACCTAGAGTCCATTTAGCAGCTCCTCCTGGCCAGCTGCAGCCCCTCAAGCCCCCCTGCAAGTGCTGCGGGCAGAGCCACACACAGCCCAACCGCTGCCCCTTCAGGCATGGTGGGCCGGAAGGGAAACTCGCCGCTGTTCCCTTGTCCCCAGGGCTCTGGCCCCTTCACCACCGAGGAGAAGGTGCAAGTTCCAACATCGAACACAGGCGAGCAGTTGTCGCCTTGTTTCACTTCGCTAAGGCTGAAGGATAGAAAGGTAGGGGGTGGGGGAGAAGAGGACAGAGGAAACAAATCCAGATCACCAGAAAAAAATTTTAAAAAGTAAGCCTTTTAGCAACCAAAGCCTCCTGTTCGCGTCCCACCCCAAGCGCTGTACTGTCAAAAGACACTGGTGGTACCTTCTAGGAAGTCACCTTCCTTAAAGGGCAGAATCCTATCTTCCACCCTACTCCCTATTCCACCCAGCCTGGCTGTCTAGGGATTACGGAGCGACTGGCCTCCCTGTATAATGCGGGAAGAGAATATGTCCCGACACTCCTGGTTGAGTTAAGCAGTGAAAAAGGATGGCAGGACTAGACGGCGTAGCCTCCCTCCGCCTCTCGCCCAACAGCCAGTTCTATTAGCAGCGTCAGTGGCTGCTGAAAGCGAACAGCGGTCCTGCAGAAAAAGTAAAAGATGAGAGGGATGGAATCGGTATAAAAGCTGGACTATGTCTCCCTCCAGAGGTAGCATCGGGTTAGAAAGCTTTATTGGATGTAACTAGGATTCCAATTTCTCCACAAAGAAAAGCAGTAGCTACTGTCATAGAATTTTGCATTTTTACAAACTCTAACCTCTGAGGATTTAGAGAGAGGATTTGCACTGCAGTCTTATGTAAGCAGACTACTTGCTAAAGGAATGTAGTGATATTTACAGAAATTTAACACCAAGACCCTGAAAGGTCAGCCAAGTCCTTACAGGTTTGGTCAAATTAGGGATTGGTCTCAGCAGAGGGCATATTAGATCAAATGTAAGCTCTTCTTAGGTTCACTTTGATCAGATCTGGGGGTGAGCAAAATCTTAATCTAATGTATAGTCTCAAATCTAGTGATTAGAAAATTATGTAAAAATGAATAAGTAGTAAGAATGGATTTAGAAAAAGAAAAAGAAATAATCTGAAACAAGTAAATAGAATGCTGAGCAGCCAAACACACAACCATAGCACCACCTGGGCTCCTTAACCTCATTTTACATTAAAAAAAAAAAAAAACTGAGACTCAATTTCACTGTTACTAAGTGGCAGAGCTGGGATTCAAACCAGATATACCTGAATCCAAAGCCAGATTTTATTTATTGTTTGGTTTGATTTTGGTCCTGGGTTTGTTTCCCCCAGTAAAACATGTGAACCTGGATATAAAAAAGTGTTAGCTAGAGAATTTGGGTTCATTCATTAGTAAGAACGAAGAAAAGTTATTAGTGAGAAAGACAGAAGAAAAATTAGCTCCAGTTCCCCTCAGTGTTCTATCAAGGAAGGATTTTAAACAAATCAGCAAAAACTTCTGATGCCTAGTGCCTAAGTGAAGAGGAGTGCCACCCACAATACATTCAGCCCCTTATCGCTGCCTGTTTATTTCTGTGGTACTGACCACCTGTTGTGTAACAAGCCAGCAGCACCTGAACCCAAGGTCAGTCGCCTCTCCAAGAGACTGAAGAAAGACTCAGGAACCAGTGATCATGACATATATTTTATTGGGGAGCTTACTTATGGGATAGTGAGCCCAAGGCAGTGGCTGGAGCAGTTTAGCAGTCTGCAACCACCTAGCAGGGGACACAAGCTTATATACCATTCCAGCTGGGACTAAGGCTCATTTGTTTTTCTCCCAAGTTCCCGGGCAGCCAGCATTCCCAAGGACTTCACGTCCAGGCCCAGATGTTTTTCTTTCTGTTGCCACTGGCCCAGTCACACCACTCCTGGCCTTGTACCTTAGCTCAAGTCCATCCCAAGTTCATCCCCAGCATGCTAAGGAGAAGAGCAAAACTGACTCCATTAGGAGGGGATGCATATAGCTAAATAGCATTACCCTACACTCCACCCCTGCATACCCTCCTAATGTCCTTACAATCTTACCACCCCCACCCCCGCCACACTTCCATGACAGTCCTCAGACTTGGTATGCAGAGGCGCACTGCAAAAGGAGACCACATACACAGTATAACCCACAACACAGGGAAAAGACTTAGTAATAAGAGTCCCAATATCACCCAGAAGCCTGTCCTCCAGGCAGATGGGAGGGATTGCAGCCAGCTGGAGAAGGGGTTAGTGGCACCATGTCCAATAGCAGCGATGTGTTGCTGCAAGTCCTGCAGAGCCAAAGACACATTTTTAGAGGCATCAGAGATATATATGCAACATTCAGTTTTTACCATGGCACAAGTGCCACCCTGGGCAGCAGTCAGGATGTCAATGTCCATCCTAATCTGAAGGATGACCTTCCATATTTGTTGAGTCTCCCCATTCAGAAGGGCGATAGCCCACCTGGTGTCTTTAAGTGCAGCCGTGGTATGTCTGGCTAATGCCTCTACCTGCCACTCTACATCTACAGTGGCAGCCTGGGGTGAGAACAGAGCCAAGGGGTAAAACCACCATAATGTGTGCCAGTATCTCTGCCAGGCTGTTACAGGTTGCCTGTTGCTGGGAACACTGAGGAGGGCAGTGTAAATACTAGCAGTTATGTATGGCCGCCCCCAGGTACAGCTCCCCACCCAGCCATACGGCAGGTACAGCCACCCATGTGAGCTGCATGTGCAAAGCCAACCCTTGGGTGACAGCTATGTCCCTTCCTGTACACTTTGCTTTTGCTTCCCTAACCAACTATTGGCAACAACTAGCAGGGTTCCAGCATACTGTTGTCAGGGGGTCAAATCCATCACCATGAGGGGACGAGAGGTATTTAATCCTGTTCCAATGCTCCCAGCAAAGGGGGACTCGGCACTTTATAAGGACTTGCTTTCACTTGCAGTAGGGCATTATACGCTGTGCATGACTGTTTATCCGACATGCTGTATCTCTCTTCTACTCCTTGCTGCTAAAAAAAAAAACAAAATCCCAGTGGCACTCTCTTGTTGCTTTGCCATTGCCACAGGCCCCACCCATACCCCTCAGGGTAACAGGCTACCTCCAACTGACCCTGCATTAACACTCCTAAAGCCTCTATTTGTTTTACAGTGAACTTCGCCTGCTGGAAGGCCTCCTCTTCCTTTCTCTCTCAGTCCCACACTGCTCCTTTCTTCACACTCTGTGTGTCTCTGTCTCCTCTCTTATGGGCTCTCTCTTCTTCTTATACCCTCACTCTCTAGAGCTCTCCACAGTCTCACCTTTTGTCTCTCTCTCCCCAGTCTTCATCTCTTTGTCTCTCTCTCACTCATTCTCTTCCCCTCTAGCTCCTCGTATCACTTTCTCACCCAATATTTCTGTTTCTTTCTC
The DNA here is from genome assembly GCF_024166365.1 of Elephas maximus indicus. Classification (NCBI taxonomy): domain Eukaryota; kingdom Metazoa; phylum Chordata; class Mammalia; order Proboscidea; family Elephantidae; genus Elephas; species Elephas maximus. The sequence continues at coordinate 122,429,023 of NC_064822.1, forward strand.
CCTCAGTCTCATTTCCTTTCTTCACTAACCTATATAGGGGCCATAGGGTTTGGGCTAAATAGAGCGTGAAGGGGTGCCAATACCCTAGAAGCCTGACAAATGCTTGTAGTTGCTTCACAGTTTCTTGGCGGGGGTAGGCTTAGACCTTATCTGTCACTGCTTGAGGCCTCACTCGCATCTTACCCGACCAGATAACACCCAAGTACTTGACTGACAAATCAGGCCCCTGTGTCCTTCTCTCGTTCACCACCCATCCCCGCGTCTGCAAGTGCATGACTACCTCACCAGCTGCAGTCTGCAAAGAAGCAAACAAGTCAGAGATCAGCATGACAACATCACTATAGTGGAATACTGCCACCTTGGCAGGGGGAGTCCACCACTTGAGGTCAGTGGCAACCATGCCATGGCATATGATGGGGCTATGTGGGTACACTTGTGGGAGCATGGTGAAGGTTCTCTGTCTCGCCTCCCAAATGAAGGTAAACTGGTTCTGGCTGTCTGGGTGTAGAGGAATACTAAAGAAAGCATTAGTCAAGTCAAGTACAAAATGATAATTGCCCAACGCCTCCCCTATTTGTTCTATGGCACTTGAGGTGAGGGTTGCCCGGGTATTGCCACCCAGGCTGTCTGTCCTAGTCTTGAGGCAGTGATCTCTGTGGGAACCCAGATCTTTTGTCAGGAATAATTTTATACCAGAGAAACACATTTTCTAGAATAGACAGTTCGATCCAATGTACGACACAAAAAAGAAATGCCCTTGCAGGAAACTGATGCATTGAGACCCCAGACTTCTTGCCTGAGATGCATGGTCCAGGCTGGGCTTGTCTTGTCCCCTCCCATCACCCATTTAAACCTTTTTTGTTGAAGTGCTCAATTGCCCCTGTGTCTAGGGATTATAAAGAATGTGAAGAGTTCATTCAAGATCCAGTGGAAGCCTCTGTATGGGATAAAACACCCCAGTATGATTTACCTGCCGAGAATGCCCTGGCCTGTTGACTCAGGAATCTGTCCCCGCACAGGTTTCAGCCTTGGCCAGGGTCTTATAGGCAGGTCTGGTTTCCTATGCTGACATTTTCTGATGACAGTGGCAGTTCACGTGTGTAGGCCAAGTCTAGAATGCTGTGTGAATCTCCATGAACTGTCCTCTCAAATCCAGGAGGTGGTCAGTTGCACACCTTTTTGCTCCAGAGCAGGCAATGCTTCAGCCTCCATAGTCAGTTGGTAAGACCAGTCTGTTCATTGGTTGTTTTCTACCCTCAGCACAGGGGCTTTTCTGATGACTATCCACACAAGTAATAACAACTTATCAGAAGCAGAACTGATTTTGGGTTTTTTTTTCCAGATGTCTCATCTCTACAGGACCTTGCTTCATATGTCAGTCTGAGGGTTGTCAGTGGCCAGATTGAATGGCCAGGCTATTAGCTACAGCCCACGTCACAGTTTCCACGTGCCCCTCTAAAAATGGCCCTAACTGCAACAATTCCCTTTAGGGCTTGGAGGCAAAAGTTTACAAAGTTGTGCATTAATACATGAACATCATCAGTACATACAATAAGGATTTGTATGGTCCCCAAAGGGACTTATCCATATAAGGCTTAGATAAGCGTCTCAATGATAGTGACCTCAGACCCAAAAGTCTACCTCATTGAACTTTGATTGTAACATAAGGTGTTTTGCTCCTCTCTAGTGAAAGAGGGACCTAGGCTTAATCCTCAGTCTTAATTATTTCTGAAAGAAGATCTGGGAAAAGTTGGCAAAGCCCTCAGTCTTTTGTGGGGCCACACCTCCACCATACCAAGTGCAATCATGGGTTTAGCCCCATTGCCTGGTAACCTGGAGGTGGGCCTTCCTATTTTCGGTTTCCCCTTACTATTACAGCCACAACTATGTTGCTGCTCAGTTATCTTGGCAGGGGCAGCTATCAGAGAATTCCAGAGAGGGCCTCTGAGGTCTTTTCAAGGTCGCTCACACAAGCTATCTTAAAGGGCTTTCTACTCCTTTTTTAAAATCATTTTTCCCTGCTGTTTTAACTCTTGCTTCACACTGGATGTTATAGGGTATTTTCAGTGCCAGGGATCTGCTTATTCCCTCCAACTATCTCCAGTCCCATGCTCTACCAACTGAGCTAACTGGGATTCGCTGGCCAACCTGGTATTTCCCCCACAGAAAAACATAGGGGCCAGACCTCCCCACATGGAGGTTGCTGGCCAAACCGGGATTTCCTCCACAGACGCACATTGCTCCCCTAAACGGGACACTAATGTTTCAGTGGGGGAAGAATATGCTGCACACAAATCCTTCTCCAGTTGCAGCTCTGCTTCCAGCTGCCTAATTCAGGCCCTAGTAGCTAGCTCCATGTTGGACACCTCTCTCTAAGTTGCCAGTAGGAGCCATCCCACACTAGCTGCCATGTTGCGGCAATCTGGCTTTTGCTTTGTGGCCTCCAGCTGACGCAGCACATCCTCAATGCCCTGAGGTGTTTTCAGGGCATCCCTGTACTCACGCCATGGGGTCCAGTTATCCAAGATAGCTGCGCGCCCCCCACACACATGGAGTACAGGGGCTATCCGAGGATTTCTCCTGTCAAGGCCCTTCTCCCCACCATATGCCCTGTGCTCATGGAGGTTTCCTCTGTTTCTTGGCTGGCTCGCCAACTCTTGTGTAACAACCCAAGGAGCACCTGAACCCAAGGTCAGTCGCATCTCCAAGAGACTGAAGAAAGACTCTGGAACCAGCGATCATGACATACGGTTTATTGGGAACATTACTCACAGGACAGTCGGCCTAGGGTGGTGGCTGGAACAGTTTAGCGCACCGCAACCACCTAGCGGGAGACGCAAGCTTATATACTGTTCCAGCTGGGACTAAGGCTCATTTGTTTTTCTCCCAAGTCCTTGGGCAGCCAGCATTCGTAGGGACTTCACATTCAGACCCAGATGTTTTCCTTCTTGCTGCTAAGTCATTCCTTGGCCTTGGTCACTGGCCCAGTCATGCCACTCCTGGCCTTGTACCTTAGCCCAAGTCCGTATCAAGTTCATCCCCAGCATGGTTCAGAGAAGAGCAAGACTGACTCTATTAGGAGGGGATGCACATCGCTGAATAGCATTACCCTATGCCACCTTATTTCTTTTTCACAATGCTGCTCCCACTCATCTTTTAAATGTTTTCATGTAATCAGATAAACAGATATAACCACAGATTCATTCCATATACCCCATATATATTCCATGGCATGTGTATGTAATGGTATTTATTTTTAGTATCCCCACCACGTAGCAGTGTACCAACCAACCAGTTGAGCATAGTACGTAAAACCAAAAACAAAACAAAATCCACTGCCATTGAGTCAATTCCAACTCATGGCAACCCTATAGGACAGAGTAGGACTGCCCCCATAGGGTTTCCAAGGCTTTAAATCTTTACAGAAGTACATCTTTCTCTGTGGTGTGGCTGGTGGGTTTGAACCACCGACCTTTTGGTTGGCAGCCGAGCACTTTAATGGCTGTACTACTAAGGCTCCTATAGTACCTAACACATAATAAATACCTTATAAATATTTTGTGGTCCATAGTCAGGTTAAGGAAACCCTGGTGGCATAGTGGTTAACTGCTACGGCTGCTAACCAAGAGGTCAGCAGTTCAAATACGCCAGATGCTCCTTAGAAACTCTATGGGACAATTCTACTCTGTCCTACAGGGTCACTATGAGTTGGAATCAACTCAACAGCAGTGGGTTTTTAATCAGGTTAAACAAGTCAAGTGAGCAGACAGAAGTCATGGAGATCAGTCAAAAGGACTCTTCCAGAGTAATATGAAAGAGGACTGAGGCAGGAAAACTGTTCCATATGTAATATACAGGCAAATGTAACAAACCACCCCAAAACTTTGTGGCTTAAAGAACAAATATTCATTAATTGACATCTCTGTGGATTGGCAATTTGGGCTGGACTCAACTGGGATCAGCTGGGCAGTTTTTCTGGCGTCAACTGGGCTCACCCATGTGTACACAGTCAGCCGGTAGTCTATTGCCTCACTCATTAGTCTGACAACTTTTATATGGTAACGGTTACGTCATCTTTGATGCATGGACCTTAAAACACCTACTTTCGTCATTCAGCTATTTTGTTTACTTCCTGATTTTTTTACCATGTTCCGAAGTGTTGAGTTTATGAAATGAATAATATTTATTATAAATGGCTACCCAAATGGACTTGATTGAAACAACTGGCACCACCACCCATACCTGGGAGCAAACAGGACAAATCCCTTCTTTTCCTAGTTACCTCCTACTCATTCATTAAAACTCAGGTCAAGGGTTATCTTCTCTGGGAAAATGTTCCTGATTTTTCCAACCCAACTGTTTCTCCTTTGTACTCCCCAAACACCTGGTACCTTCCTCCATTTTAATACTTGTGTTATAATTATCTTATAATTGACTCATCTTTGGTAGATTATCCCACTTGGATTGTATATTCTTGGAAGGAATACAATTTTGTATATCTTTGCATCACCCAGCACAGTGCAGACATGGATGGATGAGTAACCAATATATCTCAATTCACCAGACTGGGGAACAGTATATAGTCACATCTATTTTATCATCCAGTAATAATTACTTCAAGCTCCAATCCTACTAATCACAAGAACTGCATTCTCCAAGCTACTAGATTCCAAAACGGTTTCTGACAATCTTGAAGAATTGAAATTAGCCATCTTCATTCCTACACACACACATACACACATGCATGCACACACACACACACATCAGAGACAAGGAACTCAAATGCACCCCTTAAAGTCTATTGGTGGCCTCCAGAGCCCTACATTCATCTGCTTCCATGCACATTATAACACTAAGCCCCATTTCAGAATAGTAACTAGAGTCCCATTTGCTCTAGCAGTTGAACCACAGTGGTTCCTTGAGTACAGGAAAATCTCAACAATGTTATACTCAGTCAAAAATCAAACAAGAGAAGCAGCCCTACATGCCAGAAGCCCCAGTTCTTAATGATCAATTCATTCAAGTTACAAGTACATAGACGTTTTTCCCAAGATGTATCCACAGTTCCAGCAGGGCCAGATTACCTAATAAGCAAGGTATACATGGGCCCAACTGTTCTTCCTACCAATCTGTAGTGCACAATTTCACCTGTCCCAACCACAGCAAAGATGTGGTGAAACCCATGTGAAATTGCTCACCACAGCTTAGCAAGTAAATACAATTAAGCCCATGCATATCTTGCTCAATGCAAGGCAGTGCATACCACGTTTACTGGTTAATCCACCCGAGTTCCAGGGTAGCTAGGTCAGCCTCAGCCTCATACTGAACCACTACCAGCCCTTCCCTGAACAACTTAAGCACAGGTGTCTACTGTCTAGACATCCTCATCCCTTGTGAATACTGAGGTGTGCCACAGAGGGGATAGGGTGAGATAGGAAGTCTTAGTCTCACTCCCTGGCTGGATGCTTGCTAAGCTGAAAAGACCAGAATGGGAAGAGGTGGGAAGGACATCTTTGGAAGAATCTAGCATTTGTTTCTCAGTTGTTTGGGTGCAAATATGAAGTTAGAGATAAGAGCCTACTTCTTGTCTGGAAAATTCTGAAGATGCGAGGCTAGATGGAACAGCCAAAAGCAACAGCCAAAAAAAAAAGTCACCAGATAGTCAAGAGGTAATGCTGTAATTTCATGGGCCAATGACATATTAGTTTCTACAGGCCAAGTGAGTATCACAGAAGGCAATGGGAGAAAAAGAAAACTGTTTCTTGACTATACTTAACAGTTTTTATCCATTTATTAATGGGATGAACATTAATTTCTGTGAATACTGGCATTTTAGACATTTTAGATCTGTGGTATAAGGCAGCAAAAGAAAAAAAAAAGGTCATCTGCTAGTAGAGAGAAGCTATGGATATCATACTAAGCTGAAACCTAATGATTTCTAGAACTGGCAATGAGTAAGTAGCTAGAGGGTCAGTATGAACAACTGGCATGGGTTTAGATTGCCCAGAGACTGACAGACTCCAAATACATGAGAAATTAACGGCCCACAGCATAACGAATATACCAGTCTCAGAAGTATAGATTAGAGAGCAGGGTCGTCAGGATTGAGAATGTAGTCTTACTAAACTTTCCTCCATTAGAAGTTTTTCAAAAGCCCATTGATGTGAAGTACGAAGTCCTGGGTCTTTAACAACTTTAATTCATCTAATTCAATTCAAGATTAATTTATTTTGTGATCTTGATTCATATGATTTTCATAACAGTTTCCACCTGAGGTGTGATACGCACCCTCCTGCCAAGACTACCAGCTCTAGTAGTATCTGTCTCTTGACTTGTCATGCTGGTAAAGCTTGAACTGTTATTGTTTCTTCTAACCCTCGTTCTTCTTGCCTGGCTTACTGTATTAACTAGATTGCTTTTGGCCTTTAACTCCTTTTTTCCCTCTTTCCTCTCCCCACTTCCTCAGTGCAAGGCTGTGAAGCAGACAGAACCTCACTTTAGGAGGGAACCAAACACTTCACACTGGAAGAGGTACAGACCAAGATGAAAGTCAATTTATAGTACCATGCTTAATAGGGCTGGGTCCTCCTAACCTGACTCAGCCCCATTTCCCTATATTATTTATTGGCTAATTTTTTTTTTAAATAAATTTTAATAATACATGGCTTTGTTCACCCACAGAAACAGGACCAAGAATGGGGAGAAAGGGAAAGCCACTGAATTAACCACACGGCAAAGATTGTTTTCAACTGAAGCTCAGTAGAGAGCAATATTTACAAATTTTTAATCAAAGCTCTGAAAGGAACATAAGGAAGAGAACTAACATTTATCTCTTTTTTCCCATAGTAATCCTATAAGATAGATATTGTTTCATTTTATGACTTACAAAGTTCAGAGATTAACTGCCCAACTTGTCCATTGTCATTCAGTTAGAAAGTGAGGGTAGTCAGAATTCTGAGTAGATTTTCTAACTCAAAAGCATGAACAAGAAAGCAGGTCTCCTAGTTTCCAGTTCAGTGTTAGTTTTATTCTACACGGGAGCAGATGACCCAGTAAGCAAGGTAAGCACAGACTTAGCTGTGCTTACTTAGTAATCTGTAGTGAACAATTTCACATGAGTTTCACCACATGAAAGGCATGGTGAATGTGAAATTGTTCACTACAGATTACTAAGTAAGCACAGCTAAGTCTGTGCTTACCTTGTTTACTGGGTCATCTATTCCTGCCAGGGGCTGTAAACTTAAAAAGAGGCTTTGAGGAAGATGCCATGGGCTGGGAGAGAGGCAGATGCCAGCCATACCTAGAAGCAGAAGATTTGATGTGGTAAAAAAAAAAAAAAAAAAGTGAAATTGATCACCACAGCTGATCAGGTAAATGCTGTGCTTATCTTCCTTATTGATTAATCCACCCCTGCTGACTTTGTTGAAACTTAATTATTTCCAGAAAACTCAAACCCTAAAATTCATCCATTTGAACTCTCTTTCAATTCCCAAACAAAATTTCCTCCCATTTTTAGTTTGATATAGAATGATTTCTGTCATCCAACATGATCAAAATTTCACACTCGAAAGTTTGTCAAAGTTTCACCTCCTCCACGCATTTCAGCCACCCAGTGCCCAAACAGAGCAACTGCAGGCAGACGCCAACATTTCTACAGACTACTGTCTGCTTTACAGCGACAAAAATGACAGGGTTTCCAGAGTCTTTGAGTGGTAAATGCTTGTACATATTGAAGATACTCCCACAACAGAAAGAAGGACATGAAAATGAGCATCCAGACTCAAAAAATGAAAAATTTAAGTAGGATAAGTGAAGAGAATTTGCCCTTTCCAAAATGCTAGAAAAGATAAAGGAGCAAAAGGAAATGAGAGGATAAATTTAATCATATGAATATGAATTTTCCTAGATTTATATTTTGTACATTCCACATACCTATTATTATTAGTGGATGTTTGCAGCTGTTTCTTCTCACTTTTAGTTGTGCCACATCAGCAAATGAACGTACCGAAAGCTTGACTCCATCCACGTCTTTAAGGTCGACTCTGAGGAGGCAGCTCTGCCCCAGTCATATTTTGAGTGCCTTCCAACCTGAGGGGCTTATCTTTCGGCACTGTATCAGACAACGTTCCACTGCTATTCATAAGGTTTTCACTGGCCAATTTTTTCAGAAGCAGACTGCCAGATCCTTCTTCCTAGTCTTAGCTTTGCTGAAACCTGTCCACCAAGGGTGACCCTGCTAGTATTTGACATACCAGTGGCAAACTTCTATTATCACAGCAACACACAAGCCACCATAATACGACAAACTGACAGACATGTGTTGGAGCCAAAAATAAAAGGAGTTATATTCAGTCTTATCACACATTTTTTGAATGTAGAAATTAATTAGATAGTGTAATGAGCCACAAAGGGGATTAGCAGAATTGACAATATTGGATGTATTCAGGGGAATATCTAGCTAGACAACTGATGGGAAACCTATAAAGTTCTACTCAGCTGTAATAACAAACACAACGTGTAGCAAGAGATCCTTTAAGACTAATCTTAAAACAAGGTCATCATCTAAGTGAATTATAGGGTCACTATTAGTTGGAATCGACTTGACAGCAATGGGTTTGGTTTTGGCGACTCTACATGGCACCTGCCCTTTGGAAAGCACAATTTAATAAACATGATGAGCTCACCACAGTCCAACTATATGAAAGACAAAGAAAAAGTGCATTTTAGAGATGAAGCATGTATGTGTTCTTGTTAAATTTAAAAACAGAAAAATACAGAACTCTGAGTATAAGAAAAGCATTTTTAATGGTAATATATCTCCTTTCAAAATTACTCAGCATTTGTGCTTGGGCTCTCTGGGTCATCCCCTACTGTAAAATCCTATCTCTATTAGGATGTCTGCCCCAAACAATGCACACATGTACAAGGTTGTGGATTAGACCAGTAGCTCCCAGTGTTTCTCTATCCCATAAATGGGATAGAAAGCATTCTCATAAATTTACCAGTTATTCAAAATTATTCAAAATTTCTGTCTTTCTTATTATAAGTGCTTTCTCTCCCATTGAAGAAAGCATAGCTAACAAAACAAAAAAAACGAACCCATTGCCATTGAGTTGATTTTGATTCACAGCGACACTACAGGAGAGAGTAGAACTGCCCCATAGGGTTTCCAAGGAGCATCTGGTGAATTTGAACTGCCAAGCTCTTAACCACTGCACCACCAGGGCTCCTCATAGCTAATACAAGTCAATGAAAAGGACAATTACAGGAATAACTGTTGTAGTTTACATTTCAAATAGTTTCCAAAGTTCAGTACTTTATTATTAGCAACTCATTTCACCACAAATTAACAAATTGTATGAAGTCAGTAGTCAAGAAGTTAATATTGTTAGAGATTGTAATTTAATTATATCTATGGTTCAAGGCATATAGCAAACCAGGGAAAGATGAATAGAAAAAAAGACTTGTGTATATTTACCATCAGTTCATAGAATTAGAAAGGAAGTTTCAAAAAGTACTCATTTTCCTTTATTTCCAAAAAATTTGCCTTCAAACTACCCCGACTCAAAACCTGCTCCTCATTTCCATATTATATTCATATCATATTCAATAATGGCAATTCAACAACTCTCAAAATAGCCACCTGTAAGGAGGTGCTTAATGGAGCCCTCTATTTCATGGTCAGCCTGTTTCTTCCAGTTTTGTACTTTGTGAGTTTAAAAGAAGCTAGTCTCCATATCTTTATGGTTAGGTTTCATATTCTCCAAGTTTATCCTCTAGGAGTAACTTCTTTTTGGTACCGTCAGACTCTTTTACAAGTTTGCAAGGTATTAAAGCCGAGGAGCAGATGCCTTCCAATGTACTCTGATGTACAGAGGAAAAGTCAGTCACTCTACTCCTCTACTCTCTGCCGAGTAATTCTTCTCCAAACATCAGTTCTTCTTTTTCTTGGCAGAAAGAATTGCTTTCCTTTAAAAGTATGTTAGGAGAGTTGTCACTACCAAAAAAAAAAAGGTACTAAGAAAAATGGAATATTTCAAAATGCTTTCTCTTTTGCTCATTTGGCATTCTAAATTAGCAAAGGTATAATCCAACTCTCAAGAGAAAAAACTAAATTGCAACTGTGATAGTAATATAACAAGTTTCTTAACTATTGCATCATTTTCAGGAGAATAAAAATACACCTAACCACTTACTGGTACATCTCTTGAACATGAGTACATTATCATGAACATAAAAATAAAAATTTTTTTTAAAAAAACCATTGCCATCGAGTTGATTCTGACTCATAGCAACCCTATAGGACAGAGAACTGCCCCATAGGGTTTCCAAGATTGTAAATGTTTTTACAGAAACAGGCTGCCACATCTTTCTCCCATGGAGCTGCTGGGTGGGTTCAAACCATCAACCTTTCAGTTAGCAGCTGGGTGCTTAACCACTGTACCACCAGGGTCTCTTTATCATGAATCTAAATAGGTGACTAAAAGTTTGAATAATAGGCCTCTTGAAGAGGCCTGAAAATAAGCTCAACCAAATGATTGCTATTAGCAGTCTTTACCTCATATTCTAGTTCTGAAAAAATACAAAAATAATGTATTTTGCTCCCTGTAGTGGAAATTGTATATTAAAGGTTATAAAACAACTATATTGGTGGAGTGGTAAATATTAGTGGAACTTATATCAGCAACCCATAAAGTTCTGAGGTCACAAATTTCGGCTCCTGTCTCTGAATCAATTCATATCTAGGAGTCACTATAAATGCTTGTCTTTTCTTCTGGATTTAGACCAGGAAGCTGCTAGTACGCCACACTGCATTCCAATGCCTCCTCACTTGAGTAAAGGGCACAGTTTGAGAAGTGGCAAGAAGGAGGGATAGAACAGTTCTAATGTCATGCTTAGAATTCAGAGTAGAAATCTCTATTTGTGCTCTGTCTAATGTTCAGGATAATTACTTGAACAGTGAAATTATGTTCAAGCTGTTTAATAATTATTAAAAGTACAAGTACTATTAGGTACTCCTCTATCTCATATTGAGCTTTATAAATACACTTTGTTATTACAGAATTTACAATCCAAGCTAAAGAATAAAAACACTTATCAGCATCCATTAAACTCAGTTATTCTTTATCTCAACTGTATAGGTAGCCTCAACTTATGAATGGGATGTCTTTCAATACTGTGTAAGTTTGGAACTCAGATTGTTTTCCATATAAACAATGATTAAAATGGACATTAGGTTCCCATGCCTGTGTACAAAAAAGCTATTAAATACAAGGATGCTGAATAAATTTTCCAGTTTACAAAAAAACCCATTGCCATCAAGTCAATTCTGACAGTACTAAAAAAAAAAAAAAAAAAAAAAAAATTTTTTTTTTACCAGCATATAAATACCGTTTGAACGCAACCTTTTTTGAGGTCACAGATGCCACTGAGAATCTGATGAAATCACATACTTTCAAAATTTCACAGACTGTGTCAAGGAGTCCAGAGGTCCTCTGAACCATCCAGGCATCCCAAGTGAAGACGGGCTGATTTGGTACATTGTTGATAGAGGAATTTATTCCGCCCGCAAATTTGAGGAACATACCCACTATCTTTACCTTCTAATGTAATATGCCTCAATGCAGTGCTAGAAAGAGACACCATCTAAATTTTGGCAAGAGACTAAGTCTTAAAAAAATCTCCACTCATGATTCTGATAACCAACCCTATCCACGCTCCTGTCACCAGAGCTGAGGACCACTCTCTTGATTCAAAGCAGAAGAGATTGAGAGATTACTTACTAACAAGCTAAATTATTATTTTGTATATCTTTGTGTATCGACAAAGGAGACTGAAACTTTCCAACATACTTAACCACAGGTTTCTGAATTACAGGACAAAAGATAGTTTCCACAATTTGTTCACAATTTGGGTTACTGATGTCTCTTTTTCAGAAATTATGTATTAATTGTATGCAGATGTGCAGTCATCAAAGGAAGCCTAGATCATCTGAGTCCTCCCTTCTCAGTAACTGCCCTAACATTGGGAATACCCTGAAATGGAAAAAAGCCAGGTAATAGGATACAAATATAACAGATTTTCCAGCACATGCCATAGCCTAGGGAAGTACTGACGTTTTCACCTATCCTCTTGCCATTCAGCTCTGCTTTGCAGACACAAAGAGTTATCTGAACACGATCTTACTCAGGGCAAATTTACTGCAGCCACAGCATCTCCAGGACAGTATTTGGCTTAAGAGGAAGAACACTGTTTCTCAAAGAAAAACGATATGGTTACAAATACAGGTTTCATAGCTATTTCTGTGATCTAAATTAAACTGGCCGAAGAGTGGTTTCTTATCTGTGAAGTGATGGCACTTACATAATAACACCTATTCTAATTACAAGGGCTATGGTGAGCATATGGAAACCCTGGTGTTTTAGTGGTTAAGAACTACAGCTGGTAACCAAAACATTGGCGGTTCAAATCCACCAGACTGTCCTTGGAAACTCTATGGGATAGTTCCACTCTGTCCTATGGGGTCGCTATGAGTCGGAATTGACTCGATGGCAACAGGTCAGGTCTACGGTGAGCATTAAATAAAATTATATTAGAACTGTTATTTGTAAAGACCACTGGTTGCTACTCACTGAAAGAGACTGTCTCAAAGAGCCTGCACAACCAGTGCAAGTGAATAAGATAATATCCTTGATCCTTCTCCAAAAGAACCTGACCTAAAGCCATTTACTTGGCTAATAAGATACTCAAACATTTCAAAGGCTTATTAGACACAGGATCTGAGTTTACACTGAAGTTGACCCTGCCAGAGTGCCAGCATGTGGAGGCAAGGTGAAAAAACAAAAAGCAAAAAAGCAGAGTGCTGCTAACAGTGGTTCCAGCTAACACTGGTTCCACTGGGTCCACAGACCCATCCAGTGGTCACCTCCCTTGTCCCTAAGTGTATAATTATAATGAACATACAAGGTAATTAGCAGAAATCCCATATTGGTTCCCCAGGCTGTAGAATAAGACCTATGTAGTAGACAATTGAAAGTCTCTGAAATTGCTCCTTCACTCAACATAGTAAATTTAAGAAACAGTGTTTCAACCACAAATGGGAACAGGGGAAGGCGACAGAGAACAGTGCCATACTTAATAACCTAAAGGATGCAGGATGCGTGGGTCCATTTAATGTCCCCATTTCACTGGCTACCCTGGACTCTACAAAAACCAGATGATCCTGGAGGGTGATGATAAAGTAAGGCAAACTCAGTCAGAAAGTAGCTCCAATTGCAGCTGCTGTGTCATAAGTGGCATCTTTGCTAGAGCAGATTATCATGGTCTTAGTGCATGGTATACTATCATTGATCAGATGAACAGGTCAATTTCCACCCACATCAACAGAGGTCCAGGGCAGCAGAGAACCTGCAGCTGCAAAGAAGTGGAACAACAGAAAACCAGCAGCAGCAGGACAAGGAAACAAGCACAAGATGGCTCTGGAGCTGACCCATGGAGCAAGAGAGCTGGGTGCCTGTGCACAGGAGGCTTCCTGGCAGAGCAGGGTGCCCCCTGCACTTAGTGGAGCTAGGCTTGCTGACCCACAGAGCCAGAGAGCTGACTGCCTGTGTGGGAGGCTCCCTGCTGGAATGAGGTGCCTCCGGGCACTTATCAGTGGAGCTACAGAGCTTGGGAACACTTGCCCCAGCAGGGCAGTAGTGGGTATGAGGCCCGAGGAGCCAAGAGGCCAAGAAACCAGGAAAAAGAAGCTGAAGAGACAAAGAACACAAGAAACTGAGCTGCCTCAGTCTCAAAAGGTATGGCCATGACCTCAGAGGTTTCAAAGGGTGGAGCCATGGCCTCTGGTGTTTCTAAAGGTGTAGTTTCTGTTCAGATGGACTAGGAGAATTGTGCGTCTAAAGCCGAGGTAACAGAGTTGCAGTCCCAGTGAGCCTGGAAGCTGGAGCTGAAACCCAGGGCCAAGAGGCCTCCGCTAAGAATACAGAGAGTGTGGCCAATACCTAAAGTCTGCAAAGCAGGGCCATTGTATAAATCGTCTCAGAGAACAGAGGATTATTTTCAAAGCTTTGAGGGTTAGTGTAACGTGTTCTGCTAACTTGCTTGGTGCCTGTTTTGTCTTCTTTCCCTCCAGTTTCTCCCATTTGTAATGGAAGCGTCTAGCTTGTGCCTTTTCTGCCATTGTACCTTTCAAAGCAGATAACCTGAGTTCTAGATTTCACAGATGAAGAAGAATTTTTGAATTTTGGACTTTGACTTTGTTTAAGACTTTTGCTATGCTATGATGAGATGAATATGTTTTGCATGTCGCAAGAATGTGATTTTTGGGGGGCCAAAGGGTAGAATGTCATGGATTGAATTATGTCCCCCCAAAAATGTGTATATCAACTTGGTTAGGCCATGAATCCCAGTATTGTATGGTTGTCCTCCATTTTGTGATTGTAATTTTATGTTGAGAGGATTAGGGTGAGATTGTAACACTACACTTACTCAGGTCACCTCCCTGATCCAAGGTAAAGGGAGCTTTCCTGGGGTGTGGCCTGCACCACCTTTTATCTCTCAAGAGATAAAAGGAAAAGAGAGGCAAGCAGAGAGTTGGGGACCTCATACTACCAAGAAAGCAGCACCAAGAGCAGAGTGTATCCTTTGGGCCTGGGGTCCCTGTGCCAGAGAAGCACCTCGATTGAGGACAAGGACCTTCCCCCAGAGCTGACAGAAAGAGAAAGCCTTCCCCTGGAGCTGACACCCTGAATTCAGACTGGTATCCTACTAGACTGTGAGAAACTAAATTTCTCTTTGTTAAAGCCATCCACTTGTGGTATTTCTGTTATGGCAGCACTAGATTACTAAGACACCATTTAACTGGCTACCCTGAACTCTACAAAAACCAGATCATCCTGGCAGGTGATGATAAAATAAGGCAAACTCAATCAGAAAGTAGCTCCAATTGCAGTTCTCTGTCATAAGTGGCATCCTTGCTAGAGCAGATTATCATGGTCTTAGTGCATGGTATACTATCATTGATCAGATGAACAGGTCATTTTCCATCCATCTCAGGAAAGTCAGAAACAGTCTGAATTTACTTGAAGCAGGTAGGTGTATGTATTTATAATCTTAACCAGAGATAGTTCAATTGCTTTCCCTCTGACATTATATATTCCAACGAAGCCTAACAGTTATTTGGCAAAGCATCACAGTGGTTCACTATATTGGCGATATCATGTTAATTGGACTGGATGAGCAAGAAGTAGCATATACATTAGAGGCCTCTGTATAACATATACCAGAGATGTTACATGTATATATGATATAACAGATATACATTCCAGAGAGTGGAACTCTGCAAAGACTCATGGAAACACCATTTCAGCAGTATGTGGGAGGGTCTGGGACAAGTCAGGACATCACCTCCAAACTAAAAAACAAATGATTGCATCTTGTACCTTTCAATGCAAAGAAGAACACACAATAGCCAGTATTCCCCTTTGGGTTCTAGAAGCAGCATATTACACACTACCAAATACTTCTCTAACATGTTTACCAGGTGGCATAAAAAGCTACAAGCTTCAGGTGGAGCCCAGAACAAGAAAGAGCTCTGAAGCAGGTCCAAGTTGCAGTATAAGTGACTCTGCCTCTTTGGCCATGTGATCTGGCAAACCATTTAGTATTAAAGGCAACAGTAATCGGAAAATATACTATACGGATTTTACAGGTAGCCGCCCAAATGAAGTCACAATGTAGACCCCTAGGATTCTGGATAAACACTATGCCAACTGCAGTAGTGAGTTATATACCACTTGAAGACGAGAGGAGGCTATTTAGAATGCTCCTGAACCCTGGAAGAGACAGACAGTATATCAAGTAGCTGTTGGGGCAGTATTGACCATAATGAGCTGACTCTGCCAGATGCCACCGAGTTGTATGGTTTAGTAAGTGCAGGAGGAAGTGATATCTCCAGAATTTGTATCTGGATGAAAGCCAAAACTAGCCTTCTGCTACACCGCAGGTGTGTCTCTAACAGACAGTGGTGAGGAGAAATTTTTGAATGGGCAGAGATTTGGATGGTATACTGGTCATCTACTTTGTATGAAAAGAGAAGTGATTGAAGGTAAAAATATATGCAAACTTATGGGCAGTGGTGAATAATTTGGCTGGTTGGTCAGAAGGCTGGAAGGAAAAACATTAGAAGATGTGGAACAGGAAGATCTAAGGTAAAGGCACATGGATGGACCCATGGGAATGAATACAAAGTGTCAGGATAATTGGATTGCATGGTGATGCCTAGCAGAAAGCATCCACCATGGAAGAGGCACTAAGTAACCAATCAGATTGAATAACTTTGCCAGATGATAGCTAACCTCTATCAACATCCTCCACAGTCCTAGAATAATGGCTGCATGAATGGAATAGCTACGGTGACAGGGATGGAGGCTATGCATGAACCCAACAACATGGTCTCCCAATCACCAAGGCTGATCTAGCTAGTGCCACAGCTGAATGTTCAACCTGCCAGTAATAGAGACCAATCATGAGAGCCTAATAAACCACCATCACTTGAGAAAACCAATAGACTCTTGCTTGAGAGCAAGTTCTTTGCATTGAACTCCTTCTACCCTTGAGGCGAAGTGAGCATCTTCTAGAGATCAATACATATTTCAGGCACGAGTTTGCCTTTCTTTCTCACTAGAATTCAGCTAATATCATTACGGGAAGGCTTACAGAGTATTTGATATACTGACACGGGATCCTAGATAACATTGCAGTGGACTAACCCACCCCCTTTATAGGAAAAATCTGCATCAGTGTTCATATAACCACGATACTCACTGGTCTTATCACATATCACACCACACAAAAGCTTCCAGACTAATAAACTGAGACACGTTCTTGGAGGTGATACCTTTTGAAGATGAAAAACCATTAGGTTAACAACCATTTATGACGCTTCTGACCCAATAGGTAGAATATATAATCTAGGACCAAGGGGTAGAATTAAGAGTAGCTCTGATTATCATCATTTTCCATGACTCACTGGGGAATTTTCGCATCCCATCTCAACGATAGGCTCTGTGGGTCTACAGCAGCACTGTCCAAAACAACTCTCTGTAATGATAAAAATGTTTTATATCTACACTGACCAATACAGTAGCCACTAGCCACATATGGTTATTGAGCACTTGAAATGTGGCTAATGCAACTGAGGGACAGAATTTTTAATTGTATTTAATTCAGTTAATTTAAATTTAAATAGCCATATATGGCTAGTGGTTACCATATTAGAAAGCGCAGGTTGAGCGGTCCTGAGGAGATACACTTCCAGTAGAAGACACAGCAAGAGTTGCGTTAAACTTGTTGGCTGATGGCTCTTAAACATTATCTCCCTCCAAGGAAATGTCCTCAGCTGAAGAGAGCCATCTTGCCCAAGATCAAGCGTTTTCCCTACAAGCAGATAATATCCATTGACTGATCCAGATACAATGGTATAAAGGCCCAGCCCTTTCCTCAAAGTCAAACATTGAAGGGACAAACCTGTTCCAAAGTTCTCCTTGAGATTGACTTCAGCCTTTGTTGCCAACTGCATCACAGCTCAACTCCTCTTCTGGCCATTCTTACTTCTTTTGCTCCCCATGGGTATTGATCCATGCAAAAAAATATGCATCTTAGAATCTTTTTCCCAGTCAAGTCCACTAAGACAGGTACATAGCAAAATATAGTTAAAAGTGTGGGAGGGTAAAAAGGAAGTTTTACTTCTGGATTTTCATAATAAATATGAATTAAATTAATTTCTAATTTATATAGAAAAAGAGTGGGAGAAAGGAAGGGAAGAAAGGGAAGGAAAAGTAAGAAAGATCCCCTCTCTATCCTTGATTAACATGCCCGTTGCCATCAAGTCAGACTCATAGTGGCCACTATAGGACAGAGTAGAACTGTCCCATATGGCTCCCAAGGCTGAAATCTTTACAGAAGCTCCTCTGCTGATTGGTTCAATCAACCTTCTAGTTGGCGGCCAAGCTCTTAACCACTGGGCCACCAGGGCTCCGTTTTGGTTAACGTAGCCCCATCTTTACTTGAATTGCTGTGTAATCAGTTGGGTAAGCTTTCACTTCCCAAGTTGCTGAAGAAGGAAGTAATGTCAGTCCGGAAAAATACTACCATTTGTCACTCAGCAAAGGAAAATCTAAACATTTTAACCCAAATGGTATTTATTTTTTTTCTGCCTGTGAAAAGTCTGAATTTCATTCATTCACTTAACAAATATTTATTTAGTGCCTACAGTACTTCAAGCAGAGCTCTGACATAGTATGCTCTTTATGTACACTCTCAAATCTATGACTCAGAATTATCAGGTAGATATTTAAAATAGTCTTGGGTATACTACTTATAGTACTATTCCTAGCAACTTATTTTTCTTCTCTTTTATATTTTGTTGCTTCCTCATTGCCAATCACTAAGTCAATAAAGCAATGGTAATCAGGGTAGATATTAAAAGGACACTTAAATTAGAATAGTTTTCTATTTACCAAAGATATTCTGAAGGACATTCTTCCAGGCAGTTACACATTTACATAGGAAATTCAATAATATCATACTTGCAAAGTAGCTAGGCTTTTTGGCATTTTGGGTTTTAGATGACAGGATTAAAATGGTAACATACGAAAACCATGATTTGCACTAAATGAGAAAAGATGAGGACAAAATACCATTTTAATTACTGACAATGAATATGTCAAGGTGAGTATAGCAAAAGAAAATTCTTTAAAATGGAAAAACAGTTTTGAAAAAACAGACAAAACAATTTAAAAGTGCTTCTTGTTAGTGTTATATCTCTGCAAATTGATGAATAAAAATATGCTCCAGCTCTGAAAATAAAAATTTAGATTGACTTATAAGAATTCAAATACAGAACTAAGAGAAGTCAGTTTGGTTATTTAAAAAGTATGGAAATGAAAAATCAGATTTGGTTAAAATTATAAATGGAACCAGGGTCACAATTTTTTTCTATTTAATAGGAAACTTGAAACGAAGAAGTTGCTAACACAAGTGCTTTTGGAATGCAAAGCATCAATAGAGACCAGAGAAGGTTAGAGATATTGACATAGTAACCACAAAATTTAAGTTAAATCTACACTTAATCTAAACCAACATAAACTTGAGTTTCTGTCCACCAAGGACAAAGAGTTATCCAATAATATTCAGGAGTTAATTTTAAAACTAAAATTCCAAGGGCTACTGACTTGAAACTTTGAGATTATATATGTTTGTTATGTTGTTATTAGGTGCCGTTGAGTCAGTTCTGACTCATAGCGACCCTATGTACAACAGAATGAAACACTGCCCAGTCCTGCACCATCCTAACAGTCATTGTTATGCTCGAGCCCATTGCTGGAGCCACTGTATCAATCCCTCTCATCGAGGGTATTCTTCTTTTTCACTGACCTTCTACCAAACATGATGTGCTTCTCCAGGGACTGGTTCCCCCGATAATATGTCCAAGGTACGTAAGACAAAGTCTTGCCATCCTTAATTGCAAGGGGCAGTCCAGACTGCATTTCTCCCAAGACAGACTTTTTCATTCTTCTGATAGTCTATGGTATATTCAATATTCTCCGCCAATACCATAATTCAAAGGCATCAATTCTTCGATCCTCCTTACTCATTCTTCGGCTTTGGCGTGGATATGGGGCTATTGGAAATATGATAGCTTGGGTCAGGGGCACCTTAGTCCTCAGATAACATCTTTGCTTTTCAACACTTTAAAGGGATCCTTTGCAGCAGATTTGCCCAATGCAGTACGTCATTTGATTTCTTGACTGCTGCTTCCATGGATGTTGATCGTAGATCCAAGTAAAATGAAACCCTTGATGATATCAATCTTTTCTCCATTTATCATGATGTCATTTAGTAGACCAGTTGTGAAGATTTTTGTTATCTTTATGGTGAGGTATAACCCATACTGAAGGCTCTAGTCTTTGATCTTCATCAGTAAGAGCTTCGAGTCCAAGAAAACTTTGTTCATTTAAAGCTGTAAGCAATATTTCTCATAAAGGATTTGTTCACCAAACTTATGACAATAAAATCACTGACTATAACCTTACCGCTCTTGTTAGAAATGACCAATCTAGTACATAAAAACTGCATCCTTACATTAAGTTAGAACTATATCTGAAAAACCTCCTTGAGTATGTTATTAAAATAAAGACTTCTTACATACCTACTTGAAAACACAATGCAAAATTTCATTCTTTCATATGGAGTATGCAACAAGCAGGTCCCTGGGTGATGCACACGATTTGTGCTCTACTACTAACCAAAAAGTTGGTGGTTTGAACCCACCCAACAGCACTGCAGAAGAAAGGCCTGCCTATCTGCTTTCATAAAGATTACAGCCAAGAAAACCCAATTAGAGTACAGGACCAAAACGGCAGAGTAGTCAGATGCTTCCTGTGGTCCCTTTTACAACAAAGACCTGAAGAAACAAGTGAATCTATAATATATGACGATCTAGGAGCCCTGAATATCAAAGGAAAAGTTGAGGAATTGGATTCAGTGACAGGTGGAGGGAGAGACACCTCAGAAGCAGCAAGGAATTGCCAGAACTGGCCTGGCAGGACCTGGCAGTCCACAAGCCAGATTCACTGGCGTAAGCACAATGAGGCAAGCAGTGGTATTTGGGGTGTGTTTTCCAGATTGGGAGAGACCAAGAGGTGGTGAGTCCACTCACGCCTCAAGAATCAGTGAAAAGTGGCTCTCAATCAGCAAAAGACAAGTACATGTGTCTAACCTACAGTCAAAAAACACCCCTTTGGGAAAAACCTCTCTCCCACTTACCTGCCCCCTTCCCACTCTGCACTGGGTCTAAGCCAGCTTCAGTGACTGCTGCATCCCCTGGAACAGAAGTAGGAACTGTAACCCACTCTGAGATGTTCTCCCAGCCTTGGCGGGGGAAAAAATAAACAAACAGGATAAAATAATCTGCCGGCTCCCCTAAACCAGGAATTTAGGGCATAAAGAGCTCCTTTGTCTAGGCACAGGCATAACGGGGCCACAGACTTTGAATGTCTTTGACTCCTGCATAGATCTGTGTGGCCCCATTACAACAGCATAGGCTGTCATTAGCACAGCACGACAGGTTATATACCTGAAGTCTAACTTCAACAGTATCAACTGTATGGTGAAAAGGCAGGTTCATGACATTTGACACCACTCTGCCTATTAAGCAGGGTCCTCACCTACCCATAGCAGGGGCCTGAGAACTGGTGGCTCCACCCACACCACCTAGCCACCTGCAACAGAGGTCCAAGAATAAGTGGTGCCTCCCAGTCCTTACAGCCAATAACACTTGGTGCCCATGGTCTGGCTGCAAAACCCATCCAACCACCTACTCACTCTAGGGAACAAGGACACACTTTCCTCACAGACACTCAGGTGCAGCTGTCAGCACCCTGCCTTGCTCAGCACATGACCCCCTAATGCAGCCAGATACCTGTGCCTACATCAATCACCCCTGCCTGCCTATGACTATAAGTGAGAGCCTGCACCACATACTTGGTGACTGACTACCTAGGCACCTGAGCTGAATCCATACAAGAAAAGTAAACAGAACTCCTGGGCTCACATACCTAGTAACAGCAGTGACAGGACATTACAGCTTCGAAACTGCCAATAATCAAACTAGCTCACACGAGCAGCCTATCAATAATTATGCTGAATGTAAATGGACTAAATGCACCAATATAGAGACAGGCAGTGGCAGAATGGATAAAAAAAACATGATCCTTCTATATGCTCCCTACAAGAGACACACCGTAGACTCAAAGAACAAACAAATTAAAACTCAAAGGATGGAAAAAATATATCAAGCAAACAACAATCAAAAAAGATCAGGAGTGGCAATATTAATTTCTGACAAAATAGACTTTAAAATCCATCACAAAGGATAAGGAAGGACACTATATAATGATTAAATGGCCAATACACCAGGAGGATATAACCATATTAAATATTTACACACCCAACAACAGGGCTCCAAAATACATAAAACGAACTCTAACAGCATTGAAAACTGGGATAGACTGCTTCACAATAATAGTAGGAGACTTCAGCACACCACTTTCGGTGAAGGACAGAACATCCAGAAAGAAACTCTATAAAGGCATGGAAGATCTAAATGCTACAATCAAACAATCTGACCTCATAGACATATACAGAACACTCCACCCAACAGCAGCCAAATATACTTTCTTTTCCAAAGCATATGGAATATTGTCCAGAAAAGACCACATATTAGGCCATTTAGCAAACCTTAACAGAATCCAAAGAATCAAAATATTACAAAGGATCTTTTCTGACCATAAAGCCATAAAAGTAGAAATAAATAACAGAAAAAGCAAGGAAAAAAAAAAAAAAGCAAACACATAGAAACTAAACAAAACCTTGCTCAAAAACGACTCAGTTACAGAAGAAACTAAGAACAGCATAAAGAAATCATAGAATCAAATGAGAATGAAAACACATCCTACCAGAACATTTGGGACACACCAAAAGCAGTGCTCAGAAGTCAATTTATAGCAATAAATGAACACATCCAAAAATAAGAAAAGGCCAAAATCAAGCATTTATCCTACAACTTGAACAAATAGAGAGCAGCAAATGAAGCCCTCAGACACTGGAAGAAAGCAAATAATAAAAATTAGAGCAGAATTAAATGCAATAGAGAATAGAAGAACAATTTAAAGAGTTAACAAGACCAAAGCTGGTTCTTTGAATAGATCAATAAAATTGATAAACCACTGGCCAACCTGAAAAAAACACGAGAAGCAAATAGCATGAATAAGAAATCAGATAGGCGATGTCACAACAGAGACAACTGAAATTAAAAGAACCATAACAGAATACTATGAAAGATTGTATTGTAACAAATTTGAAAACCTAGAGGAAATGGACAAATTTCTAGAAACACACTACCTACCTAAACTAACGCAAACAGAGGTAAAACAACTAAATAAACCTATAACAAAAAAAAAATTTTTTTTTTTCAATAACAAAGGAAGAGATTAAAAAGGTAATTTAAAAATTCCCAACCAAAAAAAAAGCCCTGGCCCTGATGGCTTCACTGGAGAATTTTACCAAACTTTCAGAGAAGAGTTAACACCACTACTACCAAAGTTATTTCAGAGCATCGAAAAGGATGGAATACTCCCAAACTCATTCTATGAAGTCAGCATAACCCTGTTACAAAATCAGGTAAAGATACCACAAAAAAAGAAAATTACAGACTAATATCCCTCATGAACCTACACTCAAAAATCCTCAACAAAATTCTAGCAAACACAAGGTCATGGAAGCTCCGTAGACATGCAAACTCCCTGAGGAAACAAATTGCTGGGCTGAGGGCTGTGGAGTCTGGAGGAGCATCTAGCTCAATTTGCATAAAATAGCTTATAAAGAAAATGCTCTACATTCCACTTTGTTGAGTAGTGTCTGGGGTCTTAAAAGCCTGTGAGGGCCCATCTAGGATACTCCAATGGTCTCACCCCTTCGGGAGCAAGGAAGAATGAAGAAAACTAAAGAAATAAGGGAAAGATGAGCCCAAAGGACTAATGGACCACGTTTACCACAGCCTCCACCAGACGGAGTCCAGTACAACTGGATGGTGCCTGGCTACCAGCACTGACTGCCCTGACAAGGATCACAATAGAGGGTCTTGGACAGAGCTGGAGAAAAATGTAGAACAAAATTCTAACTCAAAAAGAAAAACCAGACTTGCTGGCCTGCCAGAGACTGGAGAAACCCTGAGAGTATGGCCCCCAGACACACTTTCAGCTCAATAACTCAACAATGAAGTCACTCCTGAGGTTCATCCTTCAGCAAAAGATTGGACAGGCCCATGAAACAAAACAAGATTAAAGGGGCACACCAGCCCAGGGCCAAGGACTAGAAGGCAGGAGAGAACACAAAAGCTGGTAAAAGGGAGAGTGCTGACAAGTCGTGGGGTTGTTAACCAATGTCATAAAACAATATGTGTACCCACTGTTTAAAGAGAAACTAGTTTACTAGTTCTGTAAACCTTCATCTAAAGTACAATAAAAAAAAATTTTAATTCTAGCTGATAGAATTCAACAACATACCAAAAACATATTTCACCATGACCAAGTGGGATTCATACCAGGTATGCAGAGATGGCTCAACATTAGAAAAACAATTAATGTAATCCATGACATAAATAATACAAAAGAAAAGAACCACACGATCTCATCAATTGATGCAGAAAAGGCATTTGACAAAGTCTAACACCCATTCATGATAAAAACCCTCACCAAAATAGGAATAGAAGGGAAATTCCTCAACATAATAAAAGGCATTTATACAAAACCAACAGCCAACATCATCATAAATGGAAAGAGTCTGAAATCATTCACCTTGAGAACGGGAACCAGACAAGGATGTCCTTTATCACCACTCTTATTCAACATTGTTCTGGAGGCCCTAGCCAGAGATGTTAGGCTAAAAAAAGAAATTAAGGGCATCCAAATTGGTAAAGAAGAAGTAAAAGTATCTCTATTTGCAGATGATACGATCTTATACACAGAAACCCTAAAGAATCCACACACACACACAAAAAAACTACTGGAACTAACAGAAGAGTTCAGCAAAGTATCAGGATACAAAATAAACATACAAAAATCAGTTGGATTCCTTCACACCAACAAAAAGAACATCGGAGAGGAAATCAACAAATCAATACTATTTACAATAGTCCCCAAGAAGATAAAATACTTAGGAATGACTCTAACCAGCGACTTAAAAGACCTATATAAAGAAAACTACAAGACACTACTGCAAGAAACAAAAAGAGACCTACATAAGTGGAAAGACATACCTTGTTCATGGATAGGAAGACTCAACATTGTGAAAATGTCTATTTTACCCAAGGCAATCTACAGATACAATGCAATCCCAATCCAAACTTCAATGGCATCTTTTAATGAGATGGAAAAATAAACCACCAACTTCATATGGAAAAGGAAGAAGCCACAGCATTACTTCTTCAGCATTACTGAAGAGGAAGAACAAAGTGGGAGGCCTGATTTTAGAACCTATTATACCACCCAAAAAAAAGATGCCCAGTGCCGTCACCCACCAGGGTAGTCAAAACAGCCTGGTACTGGCACACCAACAGATACACGGACCAATGGAACAGAATTGAGAATCCAGACATAAAATCACCCAACTATGAGCAACTGATATTTGACAAATGCCCAAAGTCCATTAATTGGGAAAAGACAGTCTCTTTAACAAATGGTACTGGCATAACTGGATATTCATCTGCAAAAAAAATGAAACAAGACCCATACCTCACGCCACGCACAAAAACTAACTCAAAATGGATCAAAGACATAAATATAAAATGATAAAGATCATGGAAAACACAATAGGGACAATGCAAGGAGCCCTAGAACACGGCATACACAGAATATAAAACACTACTAACAATGCACAAACACCAGAAGAGAAAATAGATAACTGGGAGCTCCTAAAAATCAGACACTTATGCTCCTCCAAAGTCTTCACCAAAAGAGTAAAAAGACAACCTACAGACCGGGAAAAAAAATTGGCTATGACAAATCTGATCAGCATCTGATCTCTGAAATCTACAAAATACTGCAAA
Organism: Elephas maximus indicus; assembly: GCF_024166365.1. Taxonomy (NCBI): domain Eukaryota; kingdom Metazoa; phylum Chordata; class Mammalia; order Proboscidea; family Elephantidae; genus Elephas; species Elephas maximus. Next base: position 122,454,689 of record NC_064822.1, read on the forward strand.
AGCTCAACAACAAAAAGACAAATAACCCAATTAAAAAATGGGTAAAGAATATGAACAGACATTTCACCAAAGGAAACATTCAGGTTGCTAATAGATACATGAGGAAATGCTCACACTCATTAGCCATTAAAAAAAATAAATTTTTTTTAGAGAAATGCAAATTGAAACTACAATGAGATTCCATCTCACTCCAACAAGGCTGGCATTAATCCAAAAATCACAAAATAATAAATGCTGGAGAAGTTGTGGAGAGACTGGAACACTTATACACTGCTGGTGGGAATGTAAAATGGTACAGCCACTTTGGAAATCTATTTGGCACTTCCTTAAAAAGCTAGAAATAGAAGCACCATACAATGCAGCAATCCCACTCCTTGGAATATATCCTAGAGAAATAAGAGGCCTCACCCAAATAGATGCACGCACACCCATGTTCATTGCAGCACTGTTCACAGCAGCGAAAAGTTGGAAACAACCTACACGCCCACCGATGGATGAAGGGATGAACAAATGGTATATTCACACAACAGAATACTACACAACAATAAAGAATAATAACAAACCCTCAAAACATATCATAATGTGGATGAATCTGGAAGGCATTGTGTTGAGTGAAACTAGTCACAAAAGTCACAAAATATGGTATGAGACTACTATTACAACAACTCAAGAAAAGGTTTAAACACAGAAGAAAACATTCTTTGATGGTTACAAGTGTGGGGAGTGAGGGAAAGGGGTATTCACTAAGTAGATGTTGTTGTTGTTAGGTGTCATCGAGTCGGTTCCAACTCAAAGTGACTTTATGTACTACAGAACAAAACATTGACCGGTCCTTCGCCACTCTCACAATCATTGTTACGCTTAAACCCATCACTGCAGCCACTGTATCAAGCCATCTCATTGAGGGTCTTTCTCTTTTCTGCCAGCCCTTTACTCTACCAAGCATGATGTCCTTCTCCAGGAACTGATCCCTCCTGATAACATGTCCAAGGTACGTAAGATGGAGTCTCACCGTCCTTGCTTCTAAGGAGCATTCTGGTTGTACTTGTTCCAAGACAGATTTTCATTCTTTTGGCAGCCCATGGTATATTTAACATTCTTCACCAACAGCAAAATTCAAAGGCATCAATTCTTCTTCGATCTTCCTTATATTCATTGTCCAGCTTTCGTATGTGTAAGATGCAATTGAGAATACAATGGCTTGGGTCAGGTGCACTTTAGTCTTCAAGGTGACATCTTTGCTTTCAAGAATTTAAAGAGATCTTTCACAGCAGATTTGCCCAACACAATGCATCTCTTGATTTCTTGACTGTTGCTTCCATGGCTGTTGATTGTGGATCCAAGTAAAATGAAATCCTTGACAGTATCAATCTTTTCTCCATTCATCATGATGTTGCTTATTGGTCCAGTTGTAAGGATTTTTATTTTCTTTATGTTGAGGTGTAATCCATAATGAAGGCTGTAGTCTTTGATCTTCATCAGTAAGTGCTTCAAGCCCTCTTTACTTTCAGTAAGCCAAGTTGTGTCATCTGCATAATGCAGGTTGTCAATGAGTCTTCCTCCAATCCTGATGCCCAGTTCTTCATACAGTCCAGCCTTTCAGATTATCTGCTCAATGAACAGATTGAACCAGTATGGCGAAAGGACACAAGCCTGATGCACACCTTTCCTGACTCTAAACCACACAGTATCTCCTTCTTCTGTTCTGACAACTGCCTCTTGATCTATGAACAGATTCCTCATGAGCACAATTAAGTGTTCTGGAATTCCCATTCTTCCCAATGTTATCCATAATTTGTAACGATCCACACAGTCAAATGCCTTTGTATAGTCAATAAAACACAGGTAAACATCCTTCTGGTATTCTCTGCTGTCACCCAGGATCCATCTGACATTAGCAATAATATCCCTGGTTCCACATCCTCTTCTGAAACCAGCCTCAATTTCTGGCAGTTCCCTGTCGATATATTGCTACAGCCACTTTTGAATGATCTTCAGCAAAATTTTACTTGCATGTGATATTAACAGTATTGTTCAATAATTTCCTCATTCAGTTGGATCACCTTTCTTGGGAATAGGCATAAATATGGATCTTTTCCAGTCAGTTGGCCAAGTAGCTGTCTTCCAAGTATCCTGACATAGATGAGTGAGCACTTCCAGTGCTGCATCTGTTTGCTGAAACATCTCAATTGATATACCATCAATTCCTGGAGCCTTGTTTTTCGCCAATGCCTTCAGTACAGCTTGGACTTCTTCCTTCAGTACCATCAGTTCCTGATCATATGCTACCTCTTGAAATGGTTGAACATCAACCAATTATTTTTGGTATAATGACTCTGTGTATTCTTTCCATCTTCTTTTGATGCTTCCTGCGTCATTTAGTATTTTCCCCCATGTAATCTTTCACTATTGCAACTCAAGGCTTGAATCTTTTCTTCAGTTCTTTCAGCTTGAGAAATGCAAGTGTTCTTACCTTTTGGTTTTCTACCTCCAGATCTTTGCACATGTCATTATAATGCCTTACTTTGTCTTCTCAAGCTGCCCTTTGAAATCTTTTGTTCAGTTCTTTTACTTCATCATTTCTTCCTTTTCCTTTAGCTGCTCAACATTCAAGAGCAAGTTTCAGAGTCTCTTCTGACGTCCATTTTGGTTTTTTCTTTCTTTCTTCTCTTTTTAATGACCTTTTACTTTTTTCATGGATGATGTCCTTGATGTCATTCCACAACTTGTCTGGTCTTCGGTCATCAGTGTTCAACTCATCAAATCTATTCTTGAGATGATCTCTAAATTCAGGTGGGATATATTCTTGTCAACTTGTTCTAATTTTCTTCAGTTTCAACTTGAACTTGCATATGAGCAATTGATGGTCTGTTCCGCAGTTGGCCCCTGGCCTTGTTCTGACTGATGATATTGAGCTTTTCCATTGTCTCTTTCCACAGATGTAGTCAATTTGATTCTTGTGTATGCCATCTGGCAAGGTCCATGCGTATAGCCACCATTTATGTTGGTGAAAAAAGGTACTTGAAGTCGTTGATCTTGCAAAACTCTATCATGCAACCTCAGGCATTGTTTCTATCACCAAGGCCGTATTTCTAACTACCGATCTTTCTCCTTTGTTTCCAACTTTCGCATTCCAATCACCAGTAATTATCAATGCATCCTAATTGCATGTTTAATCAATTTCAGACTGCAGTAGCTGATAAAAAATCTTCGGTTTCTTCATCTTTGGCCTTAGTGGTTAGTGGCAAATTTGAGTAATAGTTGTATTAACTGGTCTTCCTTGTAGGTGAATGGATATTATCCAATCACTGACAGCGTTGTGCTTCAGGATAGATCTTGAAATGTTCTTTTTGCCAATGAATGCAACACCACTCCTCTTCAAGTTGTCTTTCCCAGCATAGTAGACCATATGATTGTCTGATTGGAAATGACCAATACCAGTCCATTTCAGCTCACTAATGCCTAAGATATTGATGTTTTTACTTTCCATTTCATTTTTTATGATTTCCAATTTTCCTAGATTCATACTTTGTACATTCCATGTTCTGATCATTAATGGATGTTTGCAGTTGTTTCTTCTCATTTTGAGCCCAAGAGACAGAAAGAGCTACATAAACCAGAGAATCCAATAGCCTGAGACCAGAAGAACTAGATGGTACCCAGCTACTACCAATGATCATCCTGCTAGGGAACACAACATAGAGTCCCTGATGGAATGGGAAAAAAGTGGGGTACAGAACTCAAATTCCAGTAAAAAGTCTAGAGTTGATGGTCTGACTGAGACTGGGGAGACCCCAGAAGACATGGCCCCCAGGCTCTCTGTTAGCACAGAACCAAAACTGTTCCCAAAGCCAACTCTTCAGACAAAGATTAGACTGTACTAAGACATAAAACCATGCTGGTGAAGAGTGTGGTTCTTGGAGCAAGTAGATACATGAGACTAAATGGGCAGCTCCTGTCCAGAGGCAAGATGAGAAGGCAGAAGGGGGCAGGAGCTGGTTGAATGGGCATTGGAAATACTGGGTGGAAAGGAAGAATGTGCTGTCACATTGTAGGGAGAGCAACTAGGGTCACATAACTATGTGTGTATAAGTTTTTGTTTGAGAAACTGACTTGAATTGTAAACTCTCACTTAAAGCACACACACACAAAAAAGATACAACTAAAAAAAAAGAAATTGATAAAATAAAAAACAGAAAAACAAGTGATAAAATTAATGAAAGCAATATCTAGCTCTTTGAAAAGTTCATTAAAATTGATAAAGTTCTTAGTTAGACTGATAAAAAAGAGAAGATGCAAATTACCAATATCAGGAATAAGAGAAATGCACATTACTAATATCAGGAATGAGAGAAATGACTACTGCAGTCAAGAAATGACGACAGTACTATCTTGATATCACAACTAAAGAAAAACATTACAGGACAAAACTACACACCAATATCCTTCATGAATATAGGTACATAAATTACACACAAAATTTTGGTAGCTGATGGAATCACTCTAATCATGATTGTGGTAGTAGTTACATAAAAGTAAATATTTGTCAATGCTAACAGAACTATACACTAAAAAGGGTGAATTTTATTGTATGTAAATGATACATTCATTAAAATACAGAAAAAGTTTGGTAATAAAAAAAACAAAATTCTATGGAGCTCATGGGGTCACCATGAGTCAGAATCAACACTATGGCAACAGGTTTGGTTTGGTTTTTACTCAACAAGCTAATCTGCAGACTTGAATATTTTTTAAATCTAGAGATCAGTAGAACAGAGAGAATGTGAAAAAAAAGGCTGAAAATGCTTGGTAAGTTTTGGAAAGTGGAGAAGTGTAGAACAAAATTATGGAGTATTTTTAAATAACTAATTATTGAAATGTCACCAAAGAGAAAACTGGTCAGAATGGCTTTACTAAAGGTAAAATCTTACTAGAGGTAGAAAGAAATAATCAAAAACAAACAAAAACTGGAAGAAATCAGCACTAGAAGAAAGTATAAAAACCCACTGCCGCTGAGTCAATTCCAACTCATAGCGATCCTATAGGACAGGGTAGAACTACCCCATAGAGTTTCCAAGGACATAATCTTTATGGAAGCAGACTGCCACATCTTCCTTCTGCAGACCAGCTGGTGGGTTTGAACTGTTAACCTTTTGGTTAGAAGCTGAGCACTTAACCACTGTGCCACCAGAGATCCTAAAGAAAGTATAAGTTATATTAAAATACAAAGTGGATATAATAAACTAAAAGGAAAAATAAATACAATAAAGAAAAAAAGCCAGGAATTACTTTGAAAAAGGACATTATAAAATTAAGCTCACTTAGTGGAAAGGAAAAAAATACAAATTAATAAAATGAGAAATCTGGAAAAAAGACATCAAAATGTTCATCAAAATAACAAAACATCAACTTAGGGAAATTGGAGCATAGGTCTTTTTTATTTATTATACTTTTCTATATTTTCTGTGATATACATGCATTGCTATTATAACCAGAAGATACTTATATTATTTTTAGAAAGATGTGAAAATTTTTCAGTTATATAACAATAAAGGTGATAATCAAAGGTAAATGAATGAATAGTCATAAAATATTGAAAAATATCTTTTAGGAAACAGAGAATATGAATAGGTCAATATGGTAAAAAAAAAAAAAAAATTACCTTAAAAGATGGATCAGATCACAGTGAATTCACTAGAAAAAAATAGTCTGCATTTTTTTAATGAGGCATCTTTTTATATACACTGTCCTAAAATTTTAAAATATTATCCAACTTATTTTACTAGGCATCTATGTTGGTATCTAACAGATATCAATACTTATTTGGTTATGATAAGTAATACAATGTGAGATTAGCACAGGAATAAACAAATAGATCAATAGATCAAAATAGATAGCCCAGAAAGATCTATTCATATTAAACACTTGATATGTAACAGGAGGGGCATAAAGGGTCAATGAGAAAACAATGAGCTTTTTAATAAATGGTCCTGGGATAATTGGCAAAAATGAAAGTGGACCCCAACCTTGCACCACTCATGAAAATAAATTCAGGAGGATCAGAGAAATAAATACAAAGACAGGCCTATAAAAATATTAGAATATAGTATTGAAGACTATCTTTATGATCTTAGAGAAAAAAAAGATTTTTCAAACAAGATACAAAATGACCTAACTCTAAAAGTAAAGGTTGAAAAATTCTAATACATTGAAGTAAAGTATTTATGTTCTTCAAAAAACAACAAAAAAGAAATCTACAGAGAAGAATGTATTTTCAACACATATAGCCAACTAAGGTCTAGTATTCAAAGTATATAAAAACTCTTACAAATCAATACGTCAGAGAGGAGAGATTTCCAGAGAAGATGGGGCTCAAATTTAAACCGTGTTGAACAAAGAGTTTGATTCCAAGAAACAGATGGAGTGGGGCTAAATAAAGATTAAAACAAGCAAGTGTGGTTTCAGGAAGTTTGTCTCTGTGACAGAAGGGTGAAGAGAGACTATGCATTGTGAGAACCCCCACAGATTCCTGTCTCTATTGACTGGGAGAAGCAAGTTTCAGAAAACTCACAAGCAAAACTCCAGGCCATATGGAAATTTCAGCTAGCCTCAACACAGCCGTGGCTCCTCCCAGACAGAAACCACCTACATGTCCCTAGCTCAAGAAAAACTCACCTCCTTCAAGATGAGTAATCAAGAAAGAACAAGCCCAAGGTCTGTACAAAGTTACTAACCGGGAAAACTAATGGCGGTTTAAAGAACATCCCCCAGGAAATATTGCTGAGGAATAAATGAAAATTATGGCCCACACATTTCACCATGAAATTAATATATTCTAGAATATTATTTTTCCTTCATGTACTGCAAACAGAAGAATTCAGTAAGTCTTCATATGCATTTATAGCAACCAGTTAAGATATATTAAGACAGAAAAATCTAATACATAAAGTAACAATAAAAAAGATAAAACACCTATGCTATAATTACGATATAATTATCCTTATATAGTATGCAACATCTACATAAGGACAATTTTTTCAGTGATGTTAAAGGACACAAAAGAAGACAAGTAGAGAATCATACAAGGTTCTTCGTTAGGAAGAGGCAACATCATTAAGATATAAATTCTCCTTAAATTCATGTGTAAACATAATGCAATTCTAATAAGAATACCAACAGGAATTTTTTAATTATTCAAGCTCATTTTAAACTTCATATTAAAAAACCTTAAAAGCCAATAAACTTCTGAAAGAAGGGATAATAAAAAGGGATTAATCCAACCAATTATTAGAATATAATGAAAAGCTTTAATAATTAAAACAGTATATACAATACTAGCACAATAATAGACCAACGGATAGAAGGAATAGACTGGAATGTCCAGAAACAGATCAAACATAATGAGAATCTAGATATTTCAAATCATTACAGAAAAGTGGATTATTTAATAAATGGTGTTGGAACACTGAGTAGCTCTACTGGTTCATTGGAGCCCTGCTGGCACAGCGGTTAAGAGCTTGGCTGCCAATCACAAGATTGGCAGTTCGAATCCACCAGCCGCTCCTTGGAAACCCTGTGGGGCAGTTCTTCTCTGTCCTATAGGGTTGCTATGAGTTGGAATTGACTCGACAGCAACAGGTTTGGTTTGTTGTTGGAGTCATCACTCCCACCTTATAACAAGAAAACGTCCAGATTAATGAAAGACATAAATTATAAAATCACAAAGGAACTAGAAGAAACCATGTAAAAAAAATTTATGATCTTGATATATGAGGAAAGCCTAAGTGTGCTTTCAAACTGAAAAACCAGAAAAGACTGATTAATTTTACTATAATTAACTAAAAATGAAAAAGAAACCTATCAAAAAAAATTTTTTTTTAAGGGAAAAAACAAAACTAGGGAAAACTATTGCAACTTCTTCATGGACAAAGGCTTAATTTCCCTAATAGTGCAGAAGTTCCTCTAAATCAGTATTATCAGGGAAAAATGGAAAGTGAGGAAAGATATCAAGAGACATTTCATAGAAAAGCTCTTGGTCATATGAAAAGATGCACAAACTTTCTCACAAGAAAAGACATACACATAAAGATACACTGAAATATCAATTTTCACCTGTAAATTTGACAAAGATCAGAAAGTTTGATAACACTTGTAGCAAGAGCATGGAGAAGCAGGCATTTTTATACTTTGCTGGTTGGTATGTAAATCAGTTCAAAATCTATGGAGGGCAATTTGGCAATATTCATCAAAATTTCCGTGGTATATGCAGTTTGATCCAGTAATTCTGCTTCTAGCAACTTATCCTACAGATGGTCCCATACAGCCAACTAAAACCCAGTACCCAAACAAGGTATTTAGGTTTTTGCCCCTTGGGCTATGCCTGTCGTCTTCGAGAAGTTCACTTTGCTGGCTCTTTCTAAGATGTTCACAGTGGTGTTTCCCCCTACAAATACTCTCGCTTGATTTCTGAAGCTTTTGTCATCACTTGCAGCAGTTTTGCGGATTGGGGTTTTAACCGTCTCCTGGTTTGTGTTCTTCTCTTTTCTCATTTTCCTTGTTGCTTTTAGAGGATTTTTTAGGAAAAGGAAAATGCCAACTATTTATACCACCATCTTCAAACCAAAAGTGCTCCTGACTCATTCTCGAATTCTCCATTTCTGAAAACTGAGCTCCCTCCTGTCTTCTTTTTCCTGTCGGATCTGTCCTTCTCAGCTCCTTCATGAAGTCTTCCTCTGTCTACCCCTTAAATGCTGTTGCATTTTAGCATTTCATTCTTGGATGATATCTTTCTCTTGATATACTTTCTTAAGTAATCCTGTCCACTTTCTGGATCTTAACTGCTATCAGTATGCTTTAAAAAAAAAAAAAAAAAAAAAACCTGCTGCTGATTCTGACTCATAGAGACCCTTTCAGACAGAGTAAAACTGTCCCATAGGGTTTCCAAGAAGCTACTGGTGGATTCGAACTCCCAGCTAGCAGCTGTAGCTCTTAACCACTGTGCCACCTGGGTTCTATCAGTATGCTAATAGCCTCTAAATTTTCTGCACTGATTTCCATCTTCAGACTTATACCAATTTACCTGTGTGTAACCTAAACTCTTCAGAAACAGAATATCTGAGATTAAATTCACGCCAGTCCTAACTTCCCAAACGTATTCCTTCTGCCATATTTCTAAAATCAATTAACGTCTCCACTATCCACCAAGTTACCCAAGGCAAAAAAACATGTGAATCATCTCTTCTTCATTTCTCGTTCTCAATGAATCATCAAGTGGTATCAGTCTTACCTAGTAAGCATTTCTCAAATCTGACTCCACCCCTCCATCCCTACTACTGCTGCTTTAAATTCAGGTCCTCAATTTTTTTTTTTTTTTTGATCTGGAATATTGCAACAGCTGAATAACTTCTCTTCCTGCTTCCAGTCTTTTTTCTTTCTTTTTTTGTGCTTCAGGTGAAAGTTTACAGAGCAAATAAGTTTCTCATTAAACAGTTAACACAGAAATTGTTTTGTGACATTGGTTGCCAACCCTGCAAGGTGTCTACACTCTCGCCTTCTCCACCCCAGTTTCCCTGTTTCCATTCGTCCAGACTTCCTGTCCCTTCCTGTCTTCTCACCTTTGTTTTTGGGTTGGTGTGCCTATTAGTCTCATATACATGATTGAACTATGACGCATGTTCCTCGTGTGTGTTATTATTGACCCTATAAACCTGTCTAATCTTTGACTGAAGGGTGAGCCTCAGGAGTGACTTCAGTACTGAGTTGAAAGTGTGTCCAGAAATCATACTCTCAAGTTTCTCCAGTCTTTGTTAGACCAGTAAGTCTGGTCTTTTTTTGTGGGTTAGAATTTTGTTCTACATTTTTCTCCTACTCTGTCCAGGATGCTGTATTGTGTTCCTTGTCAGAGCAGTTGGTGGTGGTAGCCAGGCACGATCTAGTTGTGCTGTACTCAGTCTGGTGAAGGCTATGGCAGCTGTGGTCCATTAGTCCTTTGGACTAATCTTTCCCTTGTGGTTTTGGTTTTCTTCATTCTACCTTGCTCCAGACTGGGCGGGGGGGGGGGGGCGGGTACCAGTAAAGTATCTTAGATGGCCACTTCCTACAAGGTTTTAAGACCCCAGACTCTGATCATCAAAGTAGAATGTAGAGTATTTTCTTTATAAACTATGTTATGCCATTTGAGCTAGATGTCTGCCAAAAACATGGTCCCCAGCCATCAGCCCAGTAACTTGATGCCTCAGGGAGTTTGGATGTATCTATGAACCTTCTATGAATTTGCCTTGGTCAAGTTGTGCTGACTTCGCCTGTTTTGTTACTGTCTAACCCTTCACCAAAGTTACCACTTATCTATTGTCCAGTTGGTGTTTTTCCCTCCCCATCTGTCCCCACACTCATAACCATCAAAGATTGTTTATTTCTGTGTGGAAACCTTCTCATGAGTTTTTATAGCAGTGGTCTCGTACAGTATTAGTCTTTTTGTGGCTGACTTATTTAGACTGTGAAATTCTTGCGGTCAAGAACTGTGTCTTTGAACAGATATATGCACACCCATGTTCATTGCAGCACTGTTTACAACAGCAAAAAGGTGGAAGCAACCAAGGTGTCTATCCATGGATGAATGGATAAATAAATTATGGTATATTCACACAATGGACTACTGCACATCGATGAAGAACAATGATGAATCCATGAAACATTTCATAACATGGAGGAATCTGGAAGTCATTATGCTGAGTGAAATTAGTCAGTTGCAAAAGAACACATATTGTATAAGACCACTATTATAGAACTGGAGAAATAGTTTAAACAGAGAAGAAAATATTCTTTGATGGTTACTAGAGGGAGGAGGGAGGGAGGGAGATGGGTTTTCACTAATAAGATAGTAATTAGATAGTAGGTAAGAACTATTTTAGGTGAAGGGAAAGACAGCACAATACAGAAGAGGTCAACACAACTAGACTAAACAAAAAGCAAAGAAGCCTCCTAAATAAACTGAATGCTTCGAAGGCCAGCATAGAAGGGGCGGGGGTTTGGGGACAGTGGTTTCAGGGGACATCTAAGTCAATTGGCATAAAATCTATTAAGATAACATTCTGCATCCCACTTTGGAGGGTGGCGTCTGGGGTCTTAAACGCTAGCAAGCGGCCATCTAATTTGCATCAACTGGTCTCAACCCACCTGGCCCAAAGGAAAATGAAGAACACCAAAGACACAAGGTAATTATGAGCCGAAGAGACAGAAAGGGCCACATAAACCAGAGACTACATCAGCCTGAGACCAGAAAAATTAGATGGTGCCCAGCTACAACCGAAGACTGCTCTGACAGAGAACACAACAGAGAACCCCTGAGTGAGCAGGAGAGCAGTGGGATACAGACCCCAAATTCTCATAAAAAGACCCGGCTTAATGACCTGACTGAAACTAGAAGGACCCCGCTGGTCATGGTTCCCAGGCCTTCTGTTACCCCAAGACAGGAACCATTCCCAAAGCCAGCTCTTCAGACAGGGACTGGACTGGACAATGGGATAGAAAATGATACTAGTGAAGAGTGAGCTTCTTGGATCAAGTAGACACAAGAGACTATGTTGGCATCTCCTGTCTGGAGGGGAGATGGGAGGGCGGAGGGGGTCAGAAGCTGGCCTAATGGACTAGAAAATGGAGAATGGAAGGAATGAGTGTACTGTCTCATTAGCGGGAGAGCAATTAGGAGTATATAGCAAGGTGTATATAAATTTTTGTATGAGAGACTGACTTGACTTGTAAACTTTTCACTTGAAGCACAATAAAAGTTAAAAAAAAAAAAAAAAGAAAGAATTATGTCTTATTCTTCAGGTTGTGTTGCTCAAGCCTAACATAGAACATATAGGGTCACTATGAGTGTGTATGTACCATAACTTCTTTGTCCATTCATCTGATGATGAGCACTTAGGTTGTTTCCATCTTTTTGCTATTGGAGATAATGCAGCATTGAACATGGGTGTGCATATGTCTATTCATGTAATGGCTCATTTCTCTAGGATATATTCCAAGGAGTGGAATTGCTGGATCATATGGCATTTCTATTTCTAGCTTTTTTTTTTTATTTTATTAACTTTTATTGAGCTTCAAGTGAACGTTTACAAATCAAGTCACTCTGTCACATATAAGTTTACATACATCTTACTCCGTACTCCCACTTGCTCTCCCCCTAATGAGTCAGCCCTTCCAGTCTCTCCTTTCGTGACAATTTTGCCAGCTTCCCCCTCTCTCTATCCTCCCATCCCCCCTCCAGACAGGAGATGCCAACACAATCTCAAGTGTCCACCTGATATAATTAGCTCACTCTTCATCAGCATCTCTCTCCCACCCACTGTCCAGTCCCTTTCATGTCTGATGAGTTGTCTTCGGGGATGGTTCCTGTCCTGTGCCAACAGAAGGTCTGGGGACCATGGCCGCCGGGATTCCTCTAGTCTCAGTCAGACCATTAAGTATGGTCTTTTTATGCGAATTTGGGGTCTGCATCCCACTGATCTCCTGCTCCCTCAGGGGTTCTCTGTTGTGCTCCCTGTCAGGGCAGTCATGGATTGTGGCCGGGCACCAACTAGTTCTTCTGGTCTCAGGATGATGTAGGTCTCTGGTTCATGTGGCCCTTTCTGTCTCTTGGGCTCTTAGTTGTCGTGTGACCTTGGTGTTCTTCATTCTCCTTTGCTCCAGGTGGGTTGAGACCAATTGATGCATCTTAGATGGCCGCTTGTTAGCATTTAAGACCCCAGACGCCACATTTCAAAGTGGGATGCAGAATGTTTTCATAATAGAATTATTTCTAGCTTTTTAAGAAAGAGCCATATTGTTTTCCAGAGTGGTTGTACCGTTTTACATTCCCAACAGCAGTGCATAAGCATTCCAGTCTCCCCAAAACCTCGCCAACATTTATTATTTTCTGTTTTTTTTTTTTTTTCTTTTTCTGCCGGTAAGGTGTGGATGAGATGGTATCACATCGTAGTTTTAATTCGCAGTTCTTTAATGGCTAGTAAACTGTAAATCAAAACTACAATGTGATACCATCTCACCCCCACCTACCCTGTCCTATAGGGTCACTATGAATCGGAATCGACTTGACGGCACTGGGTTTTTCTGGGTTAATGGCTAGTGATCTTGAACGTTTCCTCATGTGTCTGTTAGTCGCCTGAAGCCATCTTTGACGAAGTATCTGTTTATATCCTTCGCCCATTTTTTAATTGGATAATTTGTCTTTTTATTGTAGAGGGGTTGGATTTTCCTATAGATTTTAGAGATTAAACCTTTGTAAGATATGTCATAGCCAAAAAATTTTTTCCCATCTGTAGTTTCTCTCTCTACTCTTTTGGTGAAGTCTTTTGATGAGCATAAGTGTTTAATTTTTAGAAGATCCCAGTTATCTAGCTTGTTTTCTGGTGTTTGTATGTTGTTGGTTGTGGTTTGTATCCTGTTTATGTCGTATATTAGGGCCCCTAGTGTTGATCCTGTTTTTTCTTCCATGGTCTTTATATTTTTTGGTTTTATATTTAAGTCTTTGATCTGTTTTTAACTCGTTTCTACGTATGGTGTGAGATATGGATCCTGTTTCAATTTTTCTACAGATGGATATATGGTGTTGCCAGAACCATTTGTTAAAAAGACCGTCTTTTCTCCATTTAATGGACTTTAGGCCTTTGTCAAAGATCAGGTGGCCATAGGTAGATGGACTTACATCTGGGTTCTTGATTCTGTTCCATTGGTCAATGTGTCTGCTGTTGTACCAGTTCCAGGCTGTTTTGACTACCGTAGCTGAGGTCAGGTAGTGCGAGTCCTTTTGCTTTCTTCTTCTCCAATAATTCTTTACTTATCTGAGGCCTCTTTCCCCTTCATATAAAGTTAATGATTAGTTTTTCCATCTCATTAAAGAATGCTGTTGGTATTTGGATAACGATGGCATTGTGTTTGTAGATTGCTTTGGGTGGAATTGACATTTTACGTTGTTAAGTCTACCTATCCATGTGCACGGCATATTTTTCCATTTACTTAGATCTCTTTTGGTTTATTGCAGCAGCATTTCGTAGTTTTCTTTGTATCTGTCTTTTACATCCCTGGCTAGATTTATTCTAAGTATTTTATTTTTTAGGGGCTATTGTAAATGGTATTGCTTTCCTGATTTCCATTTCATAGTTCTCTTTATTTGTGTCTAGGAATCCAACTGACTTTCGTATGTTTATCTTGTATCCTGCCACCTGCTGAATCTATTAGTTCCAGTAGTTTTCTAGTGGAGTCTTTAGGGTTCTCTACGTATAGTATCACAGCATCCATAAATAGGGATAGTTTTACTTCTTCCTTACCAATTTGGACGTGCTTTATTTTTCTTGCCTTATTGCTCTAGCTAGAACTTCCAGCACAACAGGAGTTGTGATAAAGGGCATCCTTGTCTTGTTCACATTCTCAGGGGGAATGTTTTCAGCCTCTTTCCATTGAGAATGATGTTGGCTCTTTGTTTGGTATAGATGTCCTTCATTATGCTGAGAATTTCCCTTCTATCCCTATCTTAAGACTTTTTATCAGGAATGGGTATTGGACTTTATCAAATGCCTTTCCAGCATCAACTGAGATCATATGATTCTTGTTATTTGTTTTATTTACGTAGTGGACTACATTGATTGATATCTAATGTTGAACCATCCTTGCATACCTGGTATGAATCCCACTTGGTCGTGATGTATTATTTTTTTATATGGTGCTAAATGCTGTTGGTTAGAACTTTATTGAGAAATTTTGCATCTATATTCACGAGAGATATTGGTCTGTAATTTTCTCTTTTTGTGGTGTCTTTGCCTGGTTTTGGTATCAGGGTTATCCTGGCTTTGTAGAACGAATTCGGAAGCATCCATTCCTTTTCTGTGTTCTGAAATATTTTCAGTAGTAATGGTGAGAGCTTTTCTTTGAATATTTGGTAGAATTCTCCAGTGTAGCCATCTGGCCGGGGCATTATTGTTGTTGTTGGGAGTTTTATTATTATTATTACCTTTTCAATCTCTTCTCTTGTTATGGGTCTGTTCAGATTTTCTACCTCAGTTTGTGTCACCTTAGGTAGGTAGTGTGTTTGTAGAAATTTGTCCATTTTCCTCTAGGTTTTCAAATTTGTTGGAGTAAGTTTTTCATAGTACTCTGCTATGATCCTTTTTACTTCTGTTGCATCTGTTGTAATGTCCCCTATTTCATTTTTTATTTAGATTATTTGTGTCCTCTCCCACTTTTCTTTTGTCAGTTTGGCCAGTCATTTGTTGATTTGTTGATCCTTTCGAAGAACCAACTTTTGATTTTGTTGATTCTTTCTATTGGTTTTCTATTCTCTATTTCATTTATTTCTGCTCTGATCTTTATTATTTCCTTTCTTCTGGTGGTTGTTGGCTTCTTTTGCTGTTCTCTTTCTCTTTGTTCGAGTTGTACTGCTAACTTTTTTTTGTCTCTTTCTTGTTTTTTGACGTATGTGCCTATTGCTATCTGAGCACCACCTTTGCTATGTCCCAAAGGTTTTTGTATGATGTGTTTTCATTTTCATCGATTCTAGACATTTTTTTATTCCATCTTTGATTTCTTCTATTACCCAGTGGTTTTTAAGTAAGGTTTTGCTCAATTTCCATGTATTTGATTTTTTTCCTTGCTCTTCCTGTTATTAATTTCTACTTTTATGGCATTGTGATCAGAGAAGATGCTTTTTACTACCACAACGTTTCGGATTTTGTTGAAGGTTGCTTTATGGCCTAAGATATGATCTATTCTGGAGAATGTTCCATGTGCACTGGAAAAGAATGTACATTTTGCTGCTGTTGGGTAGAGTTTCTGTATATGTCTATGAGGTCAAGATAGTTGATTGTGGCCTTTAGATCTTCTGCACCTTTGCTGAGTTTATTTCTAGATGTCTTTACCAAGAGTGGTGTGTTGAAGTCTCCTAATATTATTGTGGAATCATCCATTTTCCTTTTCAGTGCTGTTAGAGTTTATGTATTTTGGAGCCCTGTTGTTGGGTACATGGATATTTACTATGGTTCTGTGAGCATGGTGGATTGTCCCTTTAATTATTATATAATGTCCTTCCTTGTCTTTATGGTGTATTTTGCTTTAAAGTCTATCTTATATGAGATTAGTATTGGCATCCTGCTCTTTTTTGCTAGCTGTTTGCTTGATATATTTTTTCCGTCCTTTCATTTTTAATATATTTATGTCTTTGTGTCTAAGGTGTGTCTCTTGAAATGGTATATTGATGGATCATTTTTTTTATCCATTCTGTCACTCTGTGTCTCTATATGGGTGCATTTAAGCCATTAACATTCAGTGTGATTATCAATAGGTGTGAGTTTATTGCTGTTAATTTGCAGGTTTTTTTATGTGTGTGGTACTGACATTTTCTTTGTTCCTCTTCCTCTCCTGTGCTGAGTTCCTTTTGTTTGTGAAATTTCTTTTCATTTCTTTTGTTATTGTGGATTTTGTGTGTACTGAGACGTTATGTTTTTCTTGTTTTTTTAATGAGTAAGTTTGTTAACTTCCTTTGTGATTATCTTGCAATTTACACTTATCTTCCTATGTTTGAACCAATCTTTTACTACTTGATATCGCCTTGGCTTCCTCTCCATTTTGAAAGTTCTATACCTACACTGTGTATTCTCCCTTTTATTGTTCTAACATTGCCATCATTTACAGATCGTCTTATATGTATCATCTCATTGCCTTCTTGCCTGCATGGTTTCTGCAGAGTAATCAGAGCTTTGTCTTATTATTTCCTTCCTGTATGTGCCTATTTGTTTTTCTCAAATTGCTCTCAGAATCCTTTCTTTTTCTTTGATTTTGGCAAGTTTGATTGTCTTGGTGACTTTCTTTTGGGGTCTATCCTGTATGGGGTTCATTGAGCTTCTTGGATGGTCATCTTTTCATCCTTCATGATGGTAGGGAAGTTTTCTGTCAGCAAATCTTTGATAATCCTCTCTGTGTTTTCCATTTTCTCCCCCAGTTCTGGAACTCCAATCACTTGCAAATTTTTTCTCTTGATTGTACCCCACACATTTCTTAGGATTTCTTCATTCTTTTCTCTGATTTTTCCTCAAACAAAGTAGCATCCATGGATTTGTCTTCAGTTTTGCTGATTCCACTGTTTCAAACTTGCTCCTAAAACCTTCTATTGCATTATCCATTTCTGAAATTTTGTTGTTTATCTTTTGGATTTCAAATTGCTGTTTTTGTATCATTTTTAATTATTTATATATTTTGACATTTTATTGTTGTATGTGGTGTACAATCAGGAGAAAATATTTGCAAGTGATCAGAGTTCCACAATCAGGGAAGAAAATGGAAAACACTTTGCGTTTTTCTTGACTTTGGTTGGTTTTATCTGTGTTTTCCATGATTTTGTCTGCATTTTCCTTGATTTCTTTCCTAATCTCTTGGACAGCCTGAATATTAGGGTTTTGAATTCTTTTTATCAGGTAGTTTCAGTGCCTTCTCTTCTGCCAGAAGGCCAACTCAAGCTTTATTCTGGTCACTTACTGGAGCCTTCTTGTCTTTTTTTATATATGTTTTGATGTTTTCTGCTGTCTCCAAGACATTCAGGTATTATTTTCTTTATTTATCGTTTGTAGGTTTGTTTGTTTCATCCTGCTTTTTTGTTTTGTTTGGTTATGTCTAAGCGAGTGAGCCAGCCATGCTTTGTTGCTTGCTTGTCTGTGGGCACAATAGTTCTCACCACCTTGTCCAGGTGTGCAGGGCCAGTCACTCAGTGAGTGAGAGAGTCTGGACTCCTCTTTGAGTTGCAGCCAGCAAACATGGTCTTACTTAGCTCTCAGTGTGTCCACACCGTAACTCTATCTACTATTGGGAATTCCATGGAGGTGCTTTTCTAGGTGCGGCGTTGTTGGTTTTATTCCAAGATACTACATTGACTCATGCTGTATGGCCAGGAATCTCCACTCTGTATCCCTATTCCTTCCCGTTTTCTATCAGTTTCTTCTTCTCCTCAGCAACTTCCAATTTAATCCTTTATCCCTTCATTTAAGGTTCAGGGTTCCAGGACTGTTTTACTTTTTTGTCAGGTCTTTGTCACTGCAGGATGGCTTAGTGCATCTGCCTAGTCTACCATTTTGATTTCATCTCCCCCTGTTTCCAGTCTTGCCCCCATTAAGGGCCTTACAGCCTGGTCAATCTTTCTAAAATCCAGGTCTGAACATATCATCCCCTGCTTAACAACCATCACCATTCTGGTAGTCCAGAATTTTTTGGTTGTTTCCCCCTCATATCATGCCATTTCTTTACCTCTATTTTCTCTTCTTGTCCTCTCCATTTTTCTTCTTTTTGTGAGCGTTGTTCATCTTTCAAGGCTTACACCATTTGTCATATTCTTTAAGAAATCTCCTCTGAAAGCCTTGCCTGGGCTAAGTGTCCAGCCCTACTCTGTACATTTCTGCAGCTTATGTACTGCACAAAAGTACCTGCCTGAGAGGAAAAGAGGCAAAGAAATCTACTGGTGAAAAGGGTGCCTTTTCTTATTCTTGCAAAGATGTCACAGGGGCAGGACAAGCTTCGTGGGAATGTGACCTATAGACCTGCACGTGGCCCCACACTTAGAAAGTTCCCATATTTGGTTTAATGCTCTGCTCTCACCTTCTTGACATTCATATTAATTTTTGATCAAAGGCACTACGTTTTCATTTTGTATGGGGCCCTGCAACTTAGGTAGCCAGTCCTGCATATGGCTAGCTCAGCCCTTTAAGTGCCCCATCTTCTGTGTCTTTATGGAATCCCACATACATTTATATCTTAACACTTTACCACTTTTACTACATTATTAATAATCATTCACTTTTATGGGCACTTTCCATGTGCTACATAGTTTATATGCATTATTTCATTTAATTCTTTCAACAGCTTTCTGAAGTAGACACTTCATTTTCCCATTTTATAAATGATGAACTTGAGGCTCAGAGAGATTAACTTGCCCAAGGTCACAGATGTTTTTTTCTTTATTTTTCTTTTTTATTTTTTTTTGTACTTTAGATGGTTTACAGAACAAACTAGTTTCTCGTCAGACAGTTAGTAAACACATTGCTCTATGACATTGGTTAACAACCCCACGACATGTCAACACTCTCCCTTCTCAACCCTGGGTTCCCTATTAGCAGCTTTCCTGTTTCCTCCTGCCTTCCAGTCCCTGTCCCAGGGCTGGTGCACCCCTTTAGTCTTGTTCTGTTCCATGGGCCTGTTCAATCTTTGGACAAAGGGTGTACCTCAGGAGCGACCTTATTATTGAGCTGAAAGGGTGTCTGGGGGCTATACTCTCAGGGTTTCTCCCGTCTCTGTCAGGCCAGCAAGACTGGTCTTTCTTTTTGAGTTAGAATTTTGTTCTACATTTTTTTCCAGCTCTGTCCAGGACCCTCTATTGTGATCCCTGTCAGAGCAGTCAGTGGTGGTAGCTGGGCACCATCTAGTTGTACTGGACTCAGTTTGTTGGATGCTGTGGTAGATGTGGTCCATTAGGCCTGTGGACTAATCTTTCCCTTGTATCTTTAGTTTTCTTCATTATTCCTTGCTCCCAAAGGGGTGAGACCAGTGGAATATCCTAGATGGCCCCTCACAGGCTTTTAAGACCCCAGATCCTACTCACCAAAGTAGAATGTAGAACATATTCTTTATAAACTATGTTCTGCCAATTAAGCTAGATATTGCCTGAGATCATGGTCCCCACAGCCCTCAGCCCAGCAAGTCGGCCCCTCATGGAGTTTGGATATGTCTATGAAACTACAATGTCAAGGTCACAGATTTTAACTCCAGAATCCGAACTCTTAATTCTTATGCTCTTTAATTAAAACTTCCAATTTATGAATCTGCCCATCCCACTAGATTTAGAGTAGGAATTATATTTTATTCATCTTTATAGCCCTGGAAACTAGTATGCCTGAAACATTCTAAATACCTAATAACTGTTTGTTGAACTAAATTTAATTTACAAGGAGTTGTATTCTGAAGTTATCAGCAGAACCGTATCGCGTAGTATTTGTATATGGAGGAAAATGATTGTTCTATATACGTATATCCTGAATGTGACCGAGTTTCACTGGGCCACTCTTATTCTGTCCCTGTATCTGACTTTAAGCCAATTTGCTCTCTCAACAAACAAAAGTGCAATCCCAAGGACATTGATAAATATGCATATTTTTATGAAACAGAAGAGCAAAACTCATCCCAAATTTCCTTTGCAAACCTCAGCTCTTTCCCCAGAGTTTCTCTCTTCATTGCAGCTGCCTCATGTCTCCTTTTTCTATCTCCTTCTGTACTAATTTCTGTCATCTTTCCCTCCAGGGTCTTTTCCCTGACTATTCAATCTAAGTGAAGAGCAATTTAACTGTCTCTAAGGAGCCCTGCTGCTAACCAGAGGGTGGAGGTTTGAGTACAACCAGAGGTGCCTCGGAAGAAACCCCTGGTGATCTCCTTCCGAAAATCAGCCCTTGAAAACCCTGTGGAGCACAGTTCTACTCCGATACACATGGGGTTTGCATGAGTCAGAATCAACTTGATGGCAACTGGTTTTTTTGATTGTTTTAAGCTACTAAATCTGGGTGGTTTGTTACACAGAAAAAAATAACTAGAACATTTATCTAATCCCTCTCTCAGCAACACTAAAGATCTACTCTCCATAGAAGACAGAGAAGGATTATAAAAATGTTTCCAATCACACACACACACACACACACACACACACACAAGGTTTCTGTGTAGTAAATTTAGTGTAGTTTATTCCATAATAGAATGGTAATGCTCACAGAAGCATTTAAATTTTTACAACGTAATATTATTGCTAGTATTATTTTTATTAATATCTTCATTAAGTTCTAAGATAAAACAAACCCTTGGGAATTATGATAAATAGATACATCAAATGGATCGATTTCACATGACTATTTCTTTCAGATTTCGGCCTCTGGAGTAGTGGACCAGAGAAACAGCATCCAGTACAGCACATGTCCTATAAAGGCTTATTCTCTCAACACATGCCACATGCCATATAAACTCCTTAAGGAAGCACATCTGATTTTGTTCCTGGTCGCCCTCAGCATCAAACACGGTACAGTGGCACATGATGATGTTGGAGAGCTAGGCCCAGAACCAAAGAAGGTTAGAGAAGGGGTAGGGGCAGAGAATACTAGTAATCGTTACTTGGACTGTAACCTTTCCTATTTTTCTTTTGATGCCACGATACTGACTTTTCTTGGCTGCTAACTAAAGGGGAACATGACCATTTAGCAGCCAAGCATTTCTCCAATTGGAGGCCAAACATAATTCTGAGATTTGGAAAGTTTTTACCTTGCCCTTAGCCTGAGTGGACTCATGAGGCAAAGACTGGTTGAAGTAACTTGAATTTGTAAGTACTCTTGTTGTTTTTACAGATTGCCCTATCATTTCCTGTTTCCTTCATTGTGTAATTTTTTTAGTCAGCAAATAATACTTAATTGGCTTCCTAATTATCAGGCATGGAGATCTGTAATAATTAAAGGTGGCTCTCATTTCAGAGTTGTTTTCTGACACAGGAAATTAGAGTTGCAGGTTTGGGTAAAGCCTCGAAGATTTGTATATTATCTTTGTGTTGGGAAAATTATAGCTAGCCAGAAACCATCCAGATGGGGCAATGAAGGGCAGAGAGGGGCTCATCAGGAAGTGTTAGAAATTGCTCTTGAGATGACCAGAAACAATGAGCAGAATTTCAGTACACAAATGACGAGGGGCAGAAAAGAAGAGGGATGATGAGGACATTCCAGGTCAGTGTTTTTTAATCCTGATTATATACTAGAATCACAACGGGAATATTTGATTCTCAACACCCCCACCTGACAGACGTATGCCAAAGTTGAGAATCATTAAGAATGGCATGGATTTTTGCATAGCAAAAAACCAAACCCATTTCTGTCGAGTCAGTTCTGACTCATTGCCACCGCACAGGACAGAGTAGAACTGCCCCACAGGGTTTCCAAGGAGCGCCTGGCTGATCTGAACTGCCGATCTTTTGGTTAGTAGCTGTAGCATTTAACCACTATGTGACCGGGGTTTCCTTGCATATAAAAAAGAAAAAAAATTTTTTTTTTTTTTTTTTGCATATAAAGGAGGTAGAGAATATGGATATATGGATTCTGGGAATTGGAAGACTCTGTTTTGGTTTAAACATGAGATACATATAAGGAAGTAGTGAGTAATAAACTTGTTAAGTTAGATTGGGATCATAGCATGCAGTAAAGTTCCTTTACTTTGGCATGTGTACTACAAGCACTTAGGTCTGACCTACTTCCTTTTCTGTCTCCCTTTACCGTGGTTTGGAGAAACAGGTGTTTCCTAGCTTCATCAAAGAAGAAGTTTAAGTTTCAGTTATGTTTTCTTTATTGTTTTGAGGTAATCTTCAAAAGACAGACTCAAATACCTTTGCCATCTTGAAAAGGAATATGCTTTCCTTTATTTTTTACACTCTTTAATTTTCCGGCATTGAGTCCTTATCCTGCCTAATGCAGAAATGTTATCTAGTTGTTTGTTTTTTTTTTTTTAATTACACTCCAATTTAGTCATTTCTCAGTCCATTCAGCTTCCAAATTTGGTCCCAGCAACTGCTGCCACAGTAGTTATTGGGGATGTGAAAGTCTAACTTCTGGGTCCTCAGAAGAGGCAATATACTGTGGCAGAGTAAAGGGGAAATGTTTCTGACTGCTTTTCTATTTGAAAATCACCTCAAGCAACAACGAGAACATGAAACAGAAACACAAAATACATCTTTGCCTAGAGCGGGAGAAACTAAAAGAAGCAAGGTGTTTAGCCCACTGAACCATAGAATGGCTCAGGATTGGAGGCGGTAATGAGGAGCAGGGTTGAAAACACAGGGATTGTTTCTAAGACTATACATCTAGTAGGTAGATCCCCAAGTACCCATTCTCAAGGCAGCCAGGTAACTGCCTTCCCCAATCCCTGCAGAGAAACAAGTGTTCGTTCCCTAGAAATGGAGAGGTACCAGTTTGAGGGGGTCCCTCGGGGAGCATAAACTGTTCAGTGCTCAACTACTAATGGAAAGGTTGGCAGTTCAAATTCACGCAGGGGCATCTCAGAAGACAGGCCTTGTGATCTGCTTCCAAAAGTTTACAGTCCTGAAAACCCTATGGAGCAGTTCTACTCTGCACACACAGGGTCTCCATGAGTCAGACTCTATGGCAACTAACAACGACCAGTTTGAAGGTCACCAGGCATAGGTGAGAATGGTGAAAAGAGTTCATCCTGAGCAATAAGACCCCCCTCCACCTATTTCCAGCTCCAGAAAGAAGAGAATCAGGAAGCTGGAGATAAATCACAGCAAGAAAAAAAAGGAATTCCGAATATGATGACAAAGGGAAATTCCAAGATAATAGCAAGTATCGAGGCAGAGAAAGTAACCAATTCAAATTGGCAAAGGTTAGATGGGTCAGGTGTTGATACTTCCAAAAGTGAAAGTGAAACTAATAAATTATCTTAAAGGTTAGACCTGATAAAAATTATATTGAGATGTGTTTTATGGAAGCTTTGGAACTATGGGAAAACTTGAGTCAATTTTTTTTTTAATTAATGAATACAATTTTAACAACTAAGCAATTAGTGACTTCAGAAAAAGCCAAAAAAATGACAAAGATAGGAAATAAAAGCATAGCTTAATACTTGGCTTAGCAATGATTGATATTTACATAGTCAAAAATGTAAAAAATTGAAATAAAATTAGAAGAATAAAAGGAAGGAATGAGGAGCTGTAATTAAGCTAAAGTTTTTATGTCCCAAAATAGGAAATAGATGTCTGCACTTAATAATCAAGAAATGGAAGTTTGTGTATATTATTTTAATGGAGATATATATCAGAATAAATTTCTAAAACAGTTGAAAGTAGTGGCTTCCAGGGAAAAGCATGAGGGAAGCTAGAAAAGAGACTACATTTTTCATGATATTCTTTTTATGGAACCCATTGAATTTTTAACTATTTGAGTATAATGTGTTTACAAGGAAATATGTATGAGGATAGTCATTGCAGTATTATCAGTAAAAACAAAATATTGGCAAAAACTGACATGTCGGTCAAGAGGAGAATAAATAAATAAGTTGTGGTATGTTATAAAAAAAAAAAAAAAAGCCAGAATAGCCTATAGCAGGCAAAAGCAATTCACCAGAGCTATACATATCGACATGGATATATTACAAAAGCAATGTTAGTGAAAGAAATAAGTTGCAGGATGATTTGTGCAAAATGAATCTATTTAAGAAAAACTTAAATACAGAACAATACTATATATTTGGTCTGGATGTACCTTTACATGTGTAAAAGCATAAAAATGAATGGAAGTGTTGAAACAAAAATCATGTTAAGTCAACAGGAGAAACTGAAGCTTATTTAGTATACAATTTGCAAATCAGGCTAACATTTCAACTAAAGATTTTAAAATGTTCCAAAAAGGAAGGAACTTCCAAAGATTCTTATGCCCTATCTCATCAACATTGTCATGGAAATGAGCCAGAGCAAAACTGATAAAAACAATTGTGTTCAGAATGGAATTCATACAGCATTGTCTTGAAGAACAATTAAATTATTTATTGATTTACACTAAAACATAGCTCTAGTCTGACCCTGGAGTTTCTTTTTCTCTAAAGTGACTACACATGGATAATTCTATAAAAGATCACAATGCTCAAGGCAAAACAGTCTGTACTAATTACCTAGACTATTGTTTGACTTAACAGGGACTTTTATGACAGCAGTTTCCTCAAGGTTCAAGGTTCAAAAGATCATCTCTGGGCAATGAGCTGGGAGGGTTGCTCCAACCTCCACGAACCCAGAAATCTGGATTCCATGAGAATTAAAACTCCATCTCTCAGAAGACACACATTAAATTTACAGGAAAATGGGAAGGAAATAGGACTGGATTGGGAGAACAAAGACTCCAAATTTATCCTTAATGTTTTATCCATTATCTTCTAAAAAGATAAAGCAAATATGACAAAATGTTAACTATTGAGGATTCTTTGTGGCCACTTTACAGGTTATGTTTTACCATTCTATGCAATTTCCTATGTTTTAAAACTATTTCAAAGTCTAAAATTTAGTTGCACACTGTTTTACACACCTAGTCTGTGACAGTGTCCATGACATGTATAAGGATTAAAAAGCAAAGCTTCTTACTCCAAGAAAATACAGCACTTTGATTGGAGTAAAAATAATATAGATTGAAATTTACAAACCCTTGTGAACATAATCTGTAAGTAATAGGAACTAACCAACTTCTAAAATTCTCATCAAAATCTTTTTTTGTTAAAAAATAAGCACCTTTCTTCCCACAAGTCAAATTCATTTAAGTCCTTTTAAATAAGCCACTGACCTGAAAAGTGGATAACAAATATAGATTTTACATAAAATTAACTTGAAAACTATAGGCAAAATTATTAAGGTTTTAAGCTAAAGGAAAATGAAAGCACTGTTGATTATGAAAGATTTACATAATATGACAGGTTTTTTATCTGGAAGTCAGTTTTCAGTACATATTCATGTATAGAGACAGCACTGCGTTTACTGGGTTTTAGAGACCATGCTTGAATGTCAAGCTGATCCAAGCAATTGTAGCATCACTGATAAAAGAAGCATCGCAGGAAAAGGCTTTAGTACTTACGATGCTGGACCTACAATGATGTCCTAACAAATGTGGCTGTAAGAATTAAAGAACTACTTTAGATGAAGGGAAAGACAGCACGCAATACAGGGGAGGTCAGCACAATTGGACTAAACCAAAAGCAAAGAAGTTTCCTGAATAAACTGAATGCTTCGAAGGCCAGCGTAGCAGGGGCAGGGGTCTGGGGACCATGGTTTCAGGGGACATCTAAGTCATTTGGCATAATAAAATCTATTAAGAAAACATTCTGCATCCCACTTTGAAGAGTGGTGTCTGGGGTCTTAAACGCTAGCAAGCAGCCATCTAAGATGCATCAGTTGGTCTCAACCCACCTGGATCAAAGGAGAATGAAGAACATCAAGGACACAAGGCAATTACGAGCCCAACAGACAGAAAGGGCCACATGAGCCAGTGACTACATCATCTTGAGTCCAGAAGAACTAGATGGTGCCCGGCTATAACCGATGACTGCCCTGACAGAGAACACAACAGAGAACCCCTGAGGGAGCAGGAGAACAGTGGGATGCAGACCCCAAATTCTCATAAGACCAGACTTAATGGTCTGACTGAGACTAGAACGACCCCGGTGGTCATGGCCCCCAGACCTTCTGTTGGCCCAGGATAGGAACCATTCCCGAAGCCAACTCCTCAGACATGGATTGGACTGGACAATGGGTTGGAGAGGGATGCTGATGAGGAGTGAGCTTCTTGGATCAGGTGGACACTTGAGACTATGTTGGCATCTCCTGTCTGGAGGGGAGATGAGAGGGTGGAAGGGGTTAGAAGCTGGCAAAATGGACACGAAAAGAGAGAGTGGATGGAGAGAGCAGGCTGTCTCACTAGGGGGAGAGTAATTGGGAGTGTGTAGCAAGGTGTATATGGGTTTTTGTGTGAGAGACTGACTTGATTTGTAAACTTTCACTTAGAGCACAATAAAAATTATTTTAAAAAAAGAACTAATTACATATTAATAAATGCGTAACATGTACCTTGTAGGGTAGAATGAAGCCCTATAGCCATTTTAGTTTATCAAGTAAATGAAGTAATTTTTAAAAAACATTATGCAGTTGATCAAACCAAGCAACAACATATACTCATGATTATTTGTAAAGGCTACCATTTATGGAATGATTTTCTGTTTTATTGTGTGCTTAAATGTCAGGGACTTGAAGCAGCAAAAAACTAACTATGCAGTATAAATCCATAAGGCTGAGAAGATGGCTTTGTAGTGTTCTTCTTTAATTATTACAGCTATCATTTAACATTCATTGCACATTGGCAGCATTCTAATAATTTTATAAAATGCAATGGAAATCACCGTTTCTGCCAGTGGATTTACCTAGTTAGCACCCAAGATAAGACATTAAAATATCACAGAATCATTACAATACGTGCTCTTTATTTCCCCCTAAGTTGCTCAATGAACTTAAATTTTTACTATTATGAATGTATTACATGCTCATTAAAAAAATTTTTTTTAAGATAACCAGAAAGAAAGAAAAAAATCTCCCATAGTTCCACCACTTGGACTCAATCATTGGTTATTTTGGGACATTTCTTTTTAGTCTTTTTTTTGGGGGGGGGGGTATGGATAAGGTTGTGTTTGGAGTACCAGGATGGTGCAAATGGTTAAACACTAACCGAAAGATTGGCAGTTCAAGCCCACCCAGAGGCACATAGGAAGAAAGGCCTGGTGACCTGCTTCTAAAAGGTCACAGCTTTGAAAATCCTATTTAGTGCAGTTCTACTCTGCACACATGGAGTCACCATGAGTCGGAATTGACTCAACAGCAACTAATGACAACAACAGTGCTGTGTTTGAGGCTTAGAGGTGGATGGAGATAGAGATAAATATAATCGTGCTAAACACACATACATTTATACATACACAATTTTAAAAAATATTTGTTGCATTTTTGGTAAAAGTATACACAGCAGAACAGGTTCCCAATCAATTTCTACACATAATGTTCCGTGACATTGGTTGCATTCTTCGCATTGTGTCAACATTCTCAATATTTCTGTTCTAGGTGTTCCATTCCCAATAACTTAGTCTCACTGCCCACACCTACCCCCACTTTCTCATCCATGCTTTAGAGTCACTGTTGTCCCTTTGGTCTCATAGATAATTTTTTAAAAGAGCACAGTTCTCAAGGGTGAGATTCTTCAATTTTTGAGCTAACCTGCTATTTAGTTAAAAGATGACTTCAGGGCATAGTTTCAATTCGTTTAAAGAGTATTTCAGGGCAATCGTCTCAGGGATTCCGTCAGTGTCAATGTGTCCAGTAAGTCTGGATTCACTGAGAATTTGAAGTTCTGTTCCACACTTTTTTCCCTTTCTATCAGGATCCACCTATTGTGACCCTGATCAGAACATTAGGTAGTGGTAGCTGGGCACCATCTAGTTCTGGTCTCAAGGAGAGGAGGCTGTGGTTCATGGAGAAAATTGGTCCTATAGTCCAGTACCTTCTCTGATTCTCAGGTTACCTTCTTTCTCCTTTGCTCCAGACAAATAGGGACCAATAGTTGTATCTTAAATGACTGCTTGCAAGCTTTTAAAACCCCAGACACTACTCACCAAACTAGGAGGTAGGACATAAACTTTATGAACTATATTATGCCAATTGACTGGATTGTCCTGTGAGACTATGACCCTAAGTCTTCAAACCAAGATAACTAATCCCATGAAGTGATTGGTTATATCTAAGAAGTAACAGCATCTGTAGCCCCTGTTGTTGTCAGCTGCCGTAGAGTCAGTTCTGACTCATAGGGGCCCTGTGTATAATGGAACGAAACACTGCCTGGTCCTGCACCATCCTCACAATTGTTATGCTTGAGCCCATTGTTGCAGCCACTGCATCAATCCATCTCCTTGAGGGCCTTCCTCTTTTTCACTGACCCTCTACCTCACCAAGCTTGATGCCCTTCTCCAGGGACTGATCCGTCCTGATTACATGTCCAAAGTATGTGAAACATAGTCTCACAATCTTTGCTTCTAAGGAGCATTTTGGCTATACTTCTTCCAAGACAGATCTGTTCGTTCTTTTGGCAGTCCATGGTATGTATATTCAATATTCTTCACCAACACCACAATTCAAAGGCGTCAATTCTTCTTCGGTCTTCTGTATTCATTGTCCAGCTTTTGCATGCATATAAGGTGATTGAAAACACCATGGGTTGGGTCAGGCACACCTTAATCTTCAAGATGACATCTTTGCTTTTTAACACTTTAAAAAGGTCTTTTGCAACAGACTTACCCAATGCAATGTGTCATTTGATCTCTTGACTGCTGCTTCCATGAGTGTTGACTGGTGATCCAAGTAAAATGAAATCCTTTCCAACTTCAATCTTTTCTCTGTTTATCATGATGTTGCTTATTGGTCCAGTTGTAAGGATTTTTGTTTTCTTTATGTTGAGGTGTAATCCATACTGAGGGCTCTAGTCTTTGATCTTCAACAGTAAGTGCTTCAAGTTGCCCCTATTTGTTTTATTATATATTTTATATAATATATAATAAGGTTCATATGTTTCATCCACAGTGCAAGGTGTTTTGGGAACTCGTTTTTCTTCATGGCGTATATACTTTTTTTTTTTAATTATAGTACCTCAAGGCTTTTCCCATACTATTATTCACTCTTCATGAAGTAATTTTAAAGACTTGGCAATTTATTGATGGAATTTGCAACAGTTTATTAAACTATCACATTATGGTTTGCATTTCAGTTTATTTCCATTTTTCCGTAATAAATAATTCTGGAATAAATATACTTGGGTGTATCTCTTTGTGCACAGACTAGGGTAGATACCAAGATGTAAAACTGCTAAATCATATGGTATGCTCCTGCACAACTTCACTAAATAAATTGCTCTCCAAAACAGTTTTTCCAATTTATGCTCCTATCAGTTTCGTGTTGTTTGTGGCTGCCGTTGAGTCGATTTCAACTCATAGGAGTCCCTGGATGGTACAAATGGTTAAGCGCTTGACTACCCACCCAGAGGTGCCTTGGAAGATAGGCTTGGCTATCTGCTTCTGAAAGCTCACAGCCCTGAAAACCCTATGGAGCAGTTCCAGTCTGCACACATGGGGTTCCTATCGGCAGCATATGAAACTCCTATTACTTCACATCCTCACCGACGCTTGATATTGTCAGATTTTTAAAAATGTGAAATAGTATCTCATTGTACTTATACTTTGCATTTTCATATTTACTAGTTTTAACATGTTTATTGTCATTCAGGTCTCCTCTTTTGTGAATTTATATCCTTTGCCTATTTTGTGTTCTTTTTATAATTTGTAGGAATTCTTTATATAGTATAATTCTAATTTTTTTCAGTAATATACATTTAAAATGCCTTTTCACACTCAGAATTTAGCTGTTACCTTTTTAATGTCTTACATTGTACCAAAGTTTTTCATTTTAGTATAGGCAAATTTGTCACTCTCTTAAAGTTGATATTTTTATGCCTCATAAAAGAAAGCTTTCCTTACTCAGAGCTCCTAACTTCTAAAACATTTTTGTTTTAAGCATCTTGAATTTAATTTGTGTTTGATATGTGATGAAAATCTTAGTTTATTTTTCCTAATGAACATCCATTCGTCCCAGTACCACATAATGAATAACACAACATTTCTCCTTGCTTATAATGGAATATTTGTCATATATCAAGTCCCTGTATATTATTTGTCTAATTCTGAGCTCTCATTTCTTTTCACCATTGTCTATCCTCCACCAATACTATACTAATTTATATACTACAGCTTTATAACAAACCTTGATATCAGGTAGCACAACCTTCCCTCCATTCTTTTTCTTCAAAATTGACTTGGTTTTTCTTGGCCCTATACCTTTGAATTTGAGTATCAACTCATCAAATTTTATGAAAAATTACTACTGTGATTTTTATTAGAATTATAGCTAATTATATTTTAATTGAGAAGTAACTGCCACTTTTATGATGTTGAGTTTAGCAATCCATGAATATGATATATCTCTTCGTTTACTCAGTTCTCCTTTAATGTCTTTCAAAAAAGTTTATAGTTTTCACCATAAATACTTAACATAATTTTGTTAGATTTATCCTAGATGACTTATAGTTGTTGTTGCTATTTAAAAAACCCAAAAAAAACCCATTGCCGTTGAGTCGATTCCAACTCATAATGACCCTATAGGACAGAGTAGAACTGCCCCACAGAGTTTCCAAGGAGCTCCTGGTGGATTTGAACTGCCACCCTTTTGGTTGGCAGCCGTAGCTCTTAACCACTATTCCACCAGAGTTTCGTATTAGGAATGAGATATATGTTACATTTTTATATTCCAATTGGTTTTGGCTTACATGTAGAACACCATTGACGTTTGTATGTTGACCTGATGTCCACAAACTTTGCCAAGCTCTCTTATATGTCTGCAGATCTCTTGGGTTTACATGTGGACCATGATATTGTCCATGAATAATGACAACTTTTTCCTCTCATCTCACAATTATGCCCTCTTTTTACCTTCCTAATATTGTTTAGTATAACTTAGTTTTCTTGAGTGACATTGTCAGAGATTTGGCTGTTTCAAAAGACCAGATTATGGCTTTTTGGTCCTTCTCTCTGTTTCTCTATTTTCTATTTTATGAATTTCTGTGGTTTATTCCATTGTAATTTTACAACATCTTAAATTCAAATTTTAGTTCCTTAATTTTCAGTGTTTCTTCTTTTATTATAAATACATTTAAGAACATAAATATCCTTCTTGGCTTTGTTTTAGCACCAGCCCACTTTCATTCCCAACTATGATCTCTTTCAAACATGAATTAGCTTATCTTCCAAACACATGGTAGTTTGGGGCTGTTTTTTTCTTACAGACTTCTAATTTTGCCCAGAAAAGAAGATCTTTACAACATGGATTGATTGGTATTTGTTGAAATTTTCTTTATGGCTTTATACTGTTCAATTTCTGTAAATGTTTCATCCTTGTTTGAAAATAATCTGCACTATTGTTGAATAGAAGAGTCCATATATAATTCTTAGTTCAAGTTTGTTGATTATGTTGTCCCAATCTTCTGTGTCATTACTGATTTTTTTTTTTTTACCTCTCAGTTTTTAAAAGTGTTCATCAATTTCCACTAGTAATTCTTTAGTCTTTCTGCTTTATATATTTTGAGGCCAGACATTTAAAAAAGATTCAGGATTGTTATATTTTCTTCATAAGCTGTTCTTTTTATCATTAAATAGTGGCCTTTTATAACAAGGTTTTTTTCTTTTTTTACCTCAAAGTAATATTAACTGATATTTGATAAAACAGGCTAAAAAAAACCAAACCCACTGCTGTCGAGTCAATTCTGACTCAGCAACCCTACACCACAGAGCAGAAGTTCCCCATAGGGTTTCCAAAGAGTGGCTGGTGGATTTGAACTGCCAACCTTTTGGTTAGCACCCAAATACTTAACTACTGTGCCACTAGGCCTCCCTTCTACTCTTAGTTGTTTATTCTTTTTTTTTTTTTTTCAGTGCTTACCTTTAAATATTTAACATACTTATCATAAGAAGGTCTAAAGTTAACTGATATTTCTACCCTTATCCAGGTTAGAATTAATTCCTACCACCTTTTATTATGTTTAAAAATTATTTCCATCCCACCTCTTTTTGAAATATTCCTATCCAAAATCAGTCTAGTCAATGCTTATATTTATTTATTTCCTTGCTCACGATTATTCTTACATTCCGCTCATTACTTCTAAGTTCAATTTTCATCTTCCTGAAGTACATTTAGTAAGAACTCCTTTTGGCAAGGGTCAATGTGTTATAAACGCAATATTTTTTTAAAAATCTACTTTCTCTTTGTTTTGAATAATTTAA
The DNA here is from genome assembly GCF_024166365.1 of Elephas maximus indicus. Classification (NCBI taxonomy): domain Eukaryota; kingdom Metazoa; phylum Chordata; class Mammalia; order Proboscidea; family Elephantidae; genus Elephas; species Elephas maximus. The sequence continues at coordinate 122,487,212 of NC_064822.1, forward strand.
CTGAGTACAGAATTTTAACAGTAATTTTTTCCTAGTACTTTAAAGATATTATTCCAATGTCTTTGGAATAACACTGTTACTGATGAGAAGTTTGATATCTAAATGGCTTTTCTTTAGGAGTGATCAGAAAATCTTGCCAAGCCCAATAAGGAGTAAGTCATGCTAAGCCGTAGGTGAGGAAGCCAAAAATAGTTTCTATTTCTTATAAGTGCTCTAATCTCCCAGAAACAGGAAGTAAACCAATTAGGACTCACTTGCTCATCTTAACCTGGTTCAAAATTTCCCCATTTATCCCAAATAAGGAAAGAAAATGCCCACCAGCCAATTCGAAATTATCCAGGATAGCTTCCTTGTTCCTGTGTGTATATTGCCTATAAAACCCTTTGCTTTGTGCTGCCGTTGGAAGCTCTAGTCTGATGTTCAAACTAGATGCTGCCTAATTCATGAATTGCTAAAAAAAAAAAAAAAAAAGCCAGTGAGTTCAAAAAAAAATTATTGTTCTATTGAAAATTTCTTTTAATAGTAGGAAACTGTCTTTTCTCTTTGTATTTAAGATATTCTCTCAGCTTCACATTTTTGTGTTCATGAGAATGGGTCTAGGTATTTATAGTATGCATGTATAGGTATTTTTTTTTTTATTGTCCTTATCCAACTTATTCTGTACATATAGGTATGTATGTATAGATATAGGCTTGTCTTTAGGCTATTGTTGCTGATCTCATAAAACTCATTGTAGTTTCTGAATCTAAAGACTTGAGTTTTTTTCTCATTCTCTGAGGAAAAAATGTAGGCATTCTTTTTGAATATAGCTTATTTTCTCATTCTAAAACTTCTATAAGACATATGTTGGGTCTTTGTTCTCTGTGTGTCTTAACTGTTCTTTCATATTTCCTAGACTTTATCCTTCTGTTTTGCATCCTGGTAACGTGGTAGATTAGAAGATTTTTCTGCAAATGGCCACTCCCTTCTCCACCTCCAGCAGGAGGAGTATACATTCCTCTTCTGATTTGGGACTTGGTATGTGCTCGAAATGTGTTTGTAGAGTTGGGCTTCTCTCATGATGTCTTGTTTTTTGGCATGAGGACATAACTCAGACAGCTGCTGGTTCAAGGAGAAGGAGAGATGTATGGAGCAGACCTGGACCCAACCTGCAGCATGGAGATTTGCTGAGACTTGCCAAGACAGCCAAACTCCAGTCAATCCATACATGCATAAGTTAGAATTACATGCACATTATTGTATGCTACTAGGATTTTAAGTGTTTAGAAAGGCAGCCAAGTTGCTGATATAGAATCTTGTACTTCAAGTTGAGTACTGCCATAACAAAACCTAAACTATGTGGCATTGGCCTTAGGAATGGACAGCCAAACCAAAAAAACCCAAAACCACTTCTGTTGAGTCAATTCCGATTCATAGCGACCCTATAGGATGGAGTAGAATTGCCCCATAGAGTTTCCAAGGAACACCTGACAGATTCGAACTGCCGAGCTTTTGGTTAACAGCCTTAGCACTTAACCACTACACCACCAGGGTTTCCAGGAATGGACGGCAGGCAATGGCACTTACTTCAAAAAACCAAACCAAGCCCGTTGCGGTCAAATTGATTCCGACTCATAGCAAACCTATAGGACAGAGTTGAGCTGCCCCATAGAGTTTCCAAGGAGTACCTGGTGAATTCGAACTGCTGACCTCGTGGTTAGCAGCCGTAGAACTTAACCACTACGTCACCAGGGTTTCCAATTACTTAGGAGGCTGTGAAAATGGCAAGCAGTGTTATATATACTGGCAAAAATTTGACAAAATTGTCACCTGAAGTAACATAGAATGCAGAACATGTACCCAATAAACTTGAGAAGTTGGGTGAGGTGATTTCAAAGCAGGTTGTTAAAAAGCTAGCTGCTGTTAGCTGTAGTTGAAATGATATAAGAAAGACATAGGCTCATACAGAACTGGCTGGATTACAAATAGAAGTTAGAGGGAATACACAGAGTCCAGAAATTCTGATACTTGCAAAAAAACCAAACCCAGTGCCGTCGAGTCGATTCCAACTCATAGTGACCCTATAGGACAGAGTAGAACTGCCCCGTAGAGTTTCCAAGGAGCACCTGGCAGATTCCAACTGCTGGCCCTTTGGTTAGCAGCCGTAGCACCTAAATACTAGGCCACCAGGGTTTCCTCTGATACTTGCAGGGTTAAAAAATGAAACTTTCTCACCAAATCCCAGTTTCAGGAAGAAAAAAAAATAACAATCAAGGGCTACTGCCAATAAAACATGTCTTCAGAATAAAGATCTAACCAAAGGCATCACTATAACACACTTTGTTAAAACCTCTGAAAAGATTGGGATGGTGTTGCAGGCCTGAGTGCCCTGAAAGCCAACTCTGAGCCTCAGATTAGCATGCCAGGGAGTGTTCTTAGGATCAACTCCCATGCGAGAAGGGAAGTAACAAGATTGGACAGAGAGAAAAGTTGGGCTATAATGTATTTACAAGAAGACCTCAGTCAACCCACTGATAGATGACTTCTCGGAGTTGTTTCAAATTGGGGCAATGGGGCTGGGCCTTTATAATCCCACATCAACCAGTTACTGGATACTAGCTGCCCCCAGGAAAGGGGCATGATCTTGGACATGGTGGCTCTCTTCAGCTGAGGGCAGTTCCCAAAGAAGACTGGCAGCTGAAGCCAGGAGAAATCCCAGCAGCTGGAGAAATAAATTCTTTTGTCCGGAAGGACTATATTAGTGAAAGAGTACATCATTCAGTACTACCCACCCATGCACACTCACGTTTACTTCTTTGCGTAAGTTTTGAAAACAGCTCCAAAAACTTGAGAAGAATGTTAGTGAGACAAATAGCTTCCACCACTGCAGTTGGTTTCAAGGCCACAGATAATACTCAGCACATTGTTGTTTTGGGCTGTTGAGTCTCTTCAGACTCACAGCAGCCCTACAGGACAGAGTACAAGTGCCCCATAGGGTTTCCCAGGCTGTAATCTTTACAGGAGCAGATCACCAGGTCTTTTTGGTTAGCAGCCCAGTGCTTCATCATTGCGCTACCAGGGCTTCTTGATACTCATCATATCCTTCCTTATCTACACATTCTAAATTGGCTAGCTTCTCTGAGGCTAATCTTGGTGGCTTACCCAGTGGGATGGCCTAGTCCCTCATTCTTGAGAGTCACCATACATTTCTTAGGTCATGGCTACTTCACTAGTCCATTTACTTGCCACACTGAGCCAAGGAGTACCAATAAATGCCAAATAATTAGTCCTCTCTGCCATCATTGTATAACAGCAGCCCCTACCTCCTCCTAATGATTAGGATAACTCTGCCAGGATGGTAGTTCCTTTCTTTTCTTGCTGGTCCTTTGGAACTAAGAGCCAGAAATGCCTTAGTGACAGCCATAGTTTAAAGTTTTATGAGACTCTTGTGATTCCTGTTAGAAATTCTCTCCCTTTGGGAACCAACACCTCTAAACTCATAGCATCCAGAGTTGTGGAGATAGAAAGTACAAACTCTTCAAGTAGTCACTGAAAGTGATGGTAAACAGGGCCAGTAAACTGAGCCATCTCTACTTCCACCGTTTGATTTCCATACTTATTAGTTCTACTTGTTGGAAATGCAGCAACACATAAAGCTTGCTCATTCACTCAGAGTATACACTGTATCTGGAAGGATGATACCCTATTCCCATAGGGTGTCAGTCACACCTTCAACAGGCTATTATATTGTTTTATCAGACTAGCATCTGTTAATGTTTCTGAGTGGCATAATATGTGAAAGAACCAATGGATTGCATGATCATGTCACCACTACCATACTTCCTTTGCCAAAAAAGTGAATCCCTTTGCTTGATGTATGAAAGATTCTGTGTCATGAGATCAAACACTCCGTAAGCCCTTAGATGGTGGTGATAGCTGAGGGTCTGCCGACAGAAAAGCAAACCCATAACTATAATGTGTGTCAATTTCAATCAAGACAAGTCACTGCCCTTTCTAGAAAAGAAGGATCCAATATCATCAACTCCAACCATTTGGTTCTCATCTAAGGATAATTCTGTATCAGGGGCTCAGCATTGGTCTCTGGACATTTAACAGCAGGAATAGCTAGATCAACCTTGATGAGTGAGAGCCCACACTGTGGAGCCCTTGAAGAGCCACTATGGCTACTCCATTCATTTTCCCATTGTTCCAGCTCTGGGGATAGCCAATGAGAGACGTTGTCGATGTCAACTGGTGGAGTCATTCTATTTTGTTTAGTGCCTCTTCTGTGCTATATGCTTTATGGTTGGTGTTCATGAGAAAAAAAATCTTGACATTTTTGTACCCACTCCCGTAGGTCCATTCACATATCTCTTCCTCAAACCTTCTAGTCCCCAATCTTTCAATATTTTTCCTTTCAGGCCCCTCACAAAAATTGTCTCTCCACACAAAGTGGGTGGCCAGGTGTACAAAAGCTCTGTCCATTGGAAGGATTTCCCCTCACTTCTCTTTTTCAAGGCCACCCATAAAATGATCTGTAATGCAAACACCACCCTTTTTAGGATTGTAACCACACATTAAACCGACCTATTTAGGAAAAAGCTCAGCTTTTTTCCCTCCATTGTCAACAGGTCATAAGGGACCCACCATGCAGCCATAGGTACTAGCTTAGTGGAGAGTGTCTACCAGAGGTAGTATCTGTTTATCCTTTCAGCTATATAAAATAGATCTAGGAAAGATTAAAGACATGGTCCTTCAGAAGCTTTTTGTCCCTGAAATATCTGTGATTAAGTCTAGAAAGCCATATAGTCATATCTCAAATACACTGAAAATCCATGACATTTTTAGAAAGCTCTATGAGCAAAAGTACCACAAATCTGGACTAAAGGAAATGGAGGCTCTTTAAGATATAAAAAGACATTTGGCCCTCCAATTTTCTACAGGCAGGGAGTAAACTGTGAAAGCTTTGTAGCCACCAAGAACAGCATATTTGCCAATGCCCTCATCAGAAGTGACTAAGGACGAGGAAGAAAAATAGGTCCACCTCTTCACCAGAAGGCAGAGCAAAGAGTCGTGAAGAAGCATAGACTAAGTAGCCTTTTCCAAGAAACAGAACTAAGGCCTCATCAAGGAACATTTCCTACCCTCAAAGACGGGCGATTTGAAAATATTTGCCCAGCAGAATTTCAAAATTGTTGTGGGCCAGTGACTCCTATATGCATCTCATACTTTAACTTTGAAAATTAAAGTGTTTGTTATAGTTGTCCTATTCCTGTTCCACTGTCATATGTTGGCTGTGTGAGTCAATACCTTATCCTGTAAGTTTTTAGGTCTCTGAATCACAAGGAGATTCTCTAAACATAATATAAAGCATTTGATCCTAAACTTTAAATTTGATGTCACTGAGACTTTTGGAATGTTTTGCAATGGGAGTGAGTATATTTTTCATATGGTCGATGAATAAATATTTGTGACTAAAAGATTGTGGTAGATTAGATTTAGAATATTGTTCATCAAATAGTCATGCTTTCCCCTTCCTCCTTGTTATTTTCTCACCTATAAGGTATGAAAATATCTTTCCTCATTACTTTACAAAATAACAGTCAAAATAAGATAAATATATTTGAAAATATTTTGTAAATCATAAACAACTATGCTGTTATAAGGAAGTATCATTTGTACTGAAATAAATATGCATGAATATGAGGTTCTCCAGTACCAAGGAGTTTTCCCTTAAGGGGATCTAGTAGATGGGATGCAGGTTAGACTACAGTAACAAAAATACCCAAAATTACAGTGGCCTAAATAAGACAAAAATTTTTCTCTCACTTTAAAGTTCATGTGGGCAGTCCAGGGCTAATATAGTGGCTTGATGGTGGTGGGGATCCAGATTCCTGATATCTTGTTGCCCACCCATTCTCAATAGGTTGCTTCCAATTCATGAGAAAAGGTGATGACTCTAGCTCCCATTATTATTTCCAGTTTCTAGCCAGCTAAAAACAGGAAAAGGAAATGAGGCATGATATAGTGTATTTTTACAAAAATAATGTGCACCTTCTACGTTTGTATGCCAACTGTGCCCTCCCCTGCAAGGTATTTTTGTAAGTGCCACTATGCCAATTTTTTTTTTTCCAGAAAGCTAATTTTTCCTGGAAAAATTAGCATAGTGTGCTTACAAAAATACCTGAAGGGAAGGGCACGGTTGGCAAATAATGTAGAAGGTGAGTGTCTTAGTCATCTAATGCTGCTATAACAAATACCTCAAGTGGATGGCTTTAACAAAGAGAAATTTATTTTCTCACAGTCTGATAGGCTAGAAGTTCAAATTCAGGGTGTCAACTCCAGAAGGCTTTCTCTCTCTGTTGCCTCTGGAGGAAAGTCTTTCTCATCAATTTTCCCCAGGGCTAGGAGCTTTTCCAAGCAAGCACCCCTGGTCCAAAGGATGTGCTCTGCTCCCAGCACTGCTTTCTTGGTGGTACGAAGTCCCCTGTCTCTCTGCTCGCTTCTCTCTTTTGTATCTCAAAAGAGATTGGCTCAAGACACAATCCAATCTTGTAGATTGAATTCTGCCTCATTAACATAACTGCCACCTATCCCACCTCACTAACATTATAGAGGTAGGATTTACAACACATAGGAAAAATCACATCAGATGACAAAACAGCAGAGAATCACACAATACTGGGAATCATGGCCTAGCCAAATTGATACACATATTTTGGGGAGGCACAATTCCACCCATGACAGTGGGTGTTATTTGCACGAAAATATGGCACAAGGGACGTTAAGAAATTATAGTGTCATCCTCTACCCTAAGACCAGAAGAACTACATGGCATCTGGCTACTGCTACTGACTGTTTTAATTAGGGCTACAATAGATGAACCCTGGTAGAATATCAGAAAAATGTAGAACAGACCCTAAAAATTCCTAAAAACCAAACCTACTGGACTTGTTGAGACTGGAGGACTCCCTAAGACTATTACCCTGAGATGCTTTTCAAACCTTGAACTGAAATTAAACCCCGAGGTCACCTTGTAGCTAAATAACAAATGGCTCAAAAAAAAAAAGAGTATCACTTTTAAGTACTGTGCTCGTTTAAAAAATATATGACATCAAACAGTCAATAATTACTTTAAAACAAAGATGAGAATGTAATGGGGCAAGGAAACTAGATTAATGGAAACAGAACCAGAACAGAAATAATGAGAATGTTAAGGCATTGTGATGAATGTAACCAATGCCACTGACCAACATGTGTAGATATTGTTGAATGTGAATCTAAACTGTTGTGCAAGCTTTCTCAAAAAACATACTAAAATATCATAAAAAAAGAAAAGAAATTATAGTGTCATTGGGAAACCCTGATGGTGTAGTGGTATAGTGTCATACGATATTCATGGATTGAAACACTTAATATTGTTAAGATGGCAATACTCCCAATACTCCTACCTCATACCACCAAGAAAGCAGTGCCCAGAGCAGAATGCATCCTTTGGACTTGAGTTTCCTGTGCGGAGAAGCTCCTAGTCCAGGGAAGGATTGATAACAAGGATCTTCCTCTGGAACCAACAGAGAGAGAAAGCCTTCCCCTGGAGCTGACACCCTGAATTTGGGCTTCTAGCCTACTAGACTGTGAAAAAATTAATTTCTCTTGTTAAACCCATCCACTTGTGGTATTTCTGTTATAGCAGCACTAGATGACTAAGACAGAATTTGGTAACGAGAAAGTGTGGTGCTGCTCTAAGAGATACTTAAAATGTGGAAGCAGTATTGAAACTGAATGGATAGAGGATCAGCAGCGACAGAGAACTGGCAGCAGCAGAACCAAGGACCAGCACCAAACAGCGCTGGAGTTGACCCACAGAGCAAGAGAGCTGACTTTCTGTGTGCGGGAGGTTTCCTGGCAGAGTGGGGTGCCTCCAGACACTTATCAGTGGAGCTAGGCTTGCCAACCCACGGAGCAAGAGAACTAAGTGCCTTCTGACTAAAGATTACTGGCAATGTAGGATGCCTCCACGCACTTATCAGTGGAGCTACAGACCTTTGGAACACTTGGCTCAGCAGGGCGGATGCAGGTGTGAGGCTCAAGGGGCTGAAATGCCAAGGAACCAGGAAGCAAATGCTGCACAGACACGAAACACAGGAAGCCAAGCTGCCTCAGTCTCAAAAGGTATGGCCTTGACCTCTGGAGTTTCTAAGGGTGGAGCCATGTCCTCCAGTGTTTCTAAGGGTGGAGTCACCACTCAGATGGACTAAGAGAATGGTGCACCTAAAGCCAAGGGAAAAGAGTTGCCAACCCAGTGGAGAGTGTAGCCAATACCTAGAGTCTAGAGGGCAGGACCATTGTCTGAATGGTCCCAGGGAACAAAGGATTATCTGCAAAGCCTTGAGGGCTAATATAATGTGTTCTACTGACTTGCTTGGTGCCTGTTATACCTGCTTTCCCTCCAGTTTCTCCCACCATAATAGAAATGTCTAGCTTGTGCCTGTTCTGCCATTGTACTTTGGAAACAAAGTACAATGTATTCTAGATTTCACAGATGTAGAAGAATTTTTGGATTTTGGACTTGGAGTTGATTTAATACTTTTGCTTATATGATGGGGTGCGTGTGTCTTACATGTAGCATGGGCATGAATTTTGGGGGGCCAAAGGGTGGAATGTCATGGATTAAACTGTGTCCCCCAAAAAGATGTGTCAACTTGGTTAGGCCATGGTCCCCGGTATTGTGTGTTTGTCCTCCATTTCGTGATTGTAATTTTATGTTAAAGAGGATTAGGATGGGATTGTAATACCCTTACTAAGGTCACGTCCCTGACCCAGTGTAAAGGGAGTTTCCATGGAGCATGGCCCTGAACCACCTTTTATCTTACAAGAGATAAAAGGAAAGGGAAGCAAGCAGAGTAGGGGACCTCATACCACCAAGAAAGCAGTGCCGGGAGAAGAGTGCATCCTTTAGACCTGGGGTACCTGCGCAGAGAAGCTCCTATCCAGGGGAAGATTGATGACAAGGATCTTCCTCCAGAGTCAATAGAGAGAGAAAGACTTCCCCTGGACCTGACATCCTTAATTTGGACTTCTAGCCTACTAGACAGTCAGAAAATTAATTTCTCTTTGTTAAAGCCATCCACTTGTAGTATTTCTGTTATAGCAGCACTAGATGACTAAGACATCCCTAAACTGACCTTCAGATTCAACACAATCTCCATCAAAACCCCAGCTTGTTTGCAGAAACTGACAAGCTGATTCTAAAATTTATATGGAAATTCAAGGGACTCAGAATAGCCAAAGCTGGAGGATTTGTACTTCCTTATTTCAAAACTTACTACAAAACTTTAGTAATTTAGGCAGGGTGGTACTGGCATAAGGATAGACATGGAGAAGAATGAAATAGAGTTGACGATCTAGAAATAAATCCTTACATTTACAGTGAATTGATTTTTTGACAAGAGTGCCAAGACAAATAAATGGGGGAAAAATTATCTTTTCAATAAATGATGCTGAGACTACTGGATAATCACATACAAAAAGATGAAGTTGGACTCCTTCTTCACACCATTTACATAAATTAACTCAAAATAAATCAAAGACTTAGATGTAAGAGCCAAAACTACAAGATGTTTAAACAAAAACATAAGTGTAAATCTTGGTGACCTTGGATTAGACAATCGTTTCTTGGAGATGACACCAAAAGCACGAGTAACAAAAAAAAAAAAAATTGATAAAATGGCATTATCAAAATAAAAACTTTTGTACTTCAGTGGACACCTCAAGTAAGTGAAAAAACAACCCAAAGAATAGGAGAAAATGTTTGCATATCATCTCTCTGATAAGGGATTTGTATCTGGAAAATATCAAGAACTCTTACAACTCGATAATAAAAAGACAAATAACCCAATTAAAAAATGGGCAAAGGATCTGAATAGATATTTCTCCAAAGAAGATATACAAGTGGTCAATAAGCACATGAAAAGATGCTCAACATCATTAAACCTGTTGCCCTCAAGCTCATTCCAACTCATAGCTACCCTGTAGGATAGAGGAGAACTGCCCCATGGGAGCAGCTGGTGGCTTCAAACTGCCAACTATTTGCTTCGCAGCCTGAGCTCTTAATCACTGCGCCACCAGGGCTCCTCAACATCATCAGCCATTTAGGAAATGCAAATCAAAACCAGAAAGAGATACGACTTCACACCCACTAGGTTGGCTATACAGGCATACCTCTGTTTTATCACGCTTTGGTTTATTGTGCTTCGCAGATGTTGCATTGTTTACAAATTAAAGATTTGTGGCAACCCTGCATCAAGCAAGTCTATTGGTATCATTTTTCCAACAGCACGTGTTCACTTCTTGTCTCTGTGTGATGTTTTGGTAATTCTTGCAATATTTCAAACTTTTGATTATTATTATATCTGTTACAGTGACGTGTGATCAATGATCTTTGATGTTCTATTGTAACTGTTTTGGGGCACCACGAGCCATGCCCGTATAAAAGGGCGAACTTAATCAATAAATTTGTGTGTTCTGACTGCTCCACCGACTGGCCATTCCCCTGTCTCTCTTCCTCTCCTAGGGCCTCCCTATTCCCTGAGACAAAACAATATTGAAATTAGGCCAATTAATGACCCTACAATGACCTCTAAGTGTTCAAGTGAAAGGAAGAGTCCCACTTCTCTCATTTTAAATCAAAAGCTAGAAATGATTAAGCTTAGTGAGGAAGGCATGTTGAAACCCAAGATAGGCCGAAAAATAGGTGTCTTGTACCAGTTAACCAAGCTGTGAATGCAAAGGAAAAGTTCTTAAAGGAAATTAAAAGTGCTACTTCAGTGAACACATGAATGATAAGAAAGCGAAATAGCTTTATTGCTGATATGGGGAAAGTTTTAGTGGTCTGTATAGAAGATCAAACCAGCCACAACATTCCCTTAAGCCAAAGCCTAACCTAGAGCAAGGCCCTAACTCTCTTCAGTTCAATGAAGGCTGAGAGAGGTGTGGATGCTGCAGAAGAAATGTTTAAAGCTAACAGAGGTTGGTTCATGACGTATGAGGAAAGATGCCATCTCCATAACAGAAAAGTGCAAGGTGAAGCACCAAGTGGATATAGAAGCTGCAGCAAGTTATCCAGAAGACCTAGCTAAAATAATTGATGGAGGTGGTTAAACAACAGATTTACATTGTCAATGAAACAGCCTTATATTGGAAGAAGATGCCGTCTTGCACTTTCATAGCCAGAGAGAAGTCAGTGTCTGGCTTCAAAGTTCCAAAGGACAGGCTGACCCTTCCGTTAGGGGCTAATGCACCTGATGACTTTAAAGCCAATGCTCACCTACCATTCCAAAAATTCTAGGACTCTTAAGAATTATGCTAAATCTACTCCACCTGTGCTCTACAAATAGAAAAACAAAGCCTGGATAACCGCACAACTATTTACAACATGGTTTACTGAGTATTTTAAGTCCGCTGTTGAGGCCTATTGCTCAGAAAAAAAAAGATTCCTTTCAAAACATTACTTCTTGTTAACAATGCATCTTGTCGCTCTGATGGAAATGAAATGGACGAGGAGATTAATGTTGTTTTCATGCCTGCTAACACAATATCCATTCTGTAGCCCATGGGTCAAGGAGTAATTTTGACTTTCATGTCTTGTTATTTAAGAAATACATTTTGTAAGGCTATTGCTGCCTTAAACATTGATTTCTCTGGGAAGGATTCACCATTCTAGATGCTATTAAGAACATTCATGATTCACACAAGGAGGTCAAAACATCAACATTAACAGGAGTTTGGAAGAAGTTGATTCCAACCTTCCTGGATGACTCTGAGGGGCTCCAGACTTCAGTGGAGGAAGTAACTGCAGATGTGGTAGAAATAGCAAGAGAACTAGAAGTGCAAGTGGAGCCTGAAGATGTGACTGAATTGCTGCAACATCATACCAAAATTTTAACGAGTGAGGAGTTGCTTCTTATGGATGAGCAAAAAGAGTGATTTCCTGAGATGCAATCTACTCCTAGTGAGGATACTATGAACACTGTTGAAAATGACAACAAAGGATTTAGAATATTACATAAACTTAGTTGATAAAGCAGCAGCAGGGTTTGAGAGGACTGAATCCAGTTTTGAAAGTTCTACTGTGTGGGTAAAATGCTGTCAAACAGCATCTCATGCTACAGAGAAATCTTTCATGAAGGGAAGAGTCAGTGATACAGCAAACTTCATTGTTTTGTTTTAAGAAATTGCCACAGCCACCCCAACTTTCAGCAACCACCACCCTGATCAGTCAGCGGCCATCAACATCGAGGCTGTTACACACTTAATAGACTGCAGTATAGTGTAAACATAACTTTCATATGCACCAGGAAACCAAAACACACATGTTGCTTGATTTATTGTAGTGGTCTGGAATGGAACCAGCAATATCTCTGAGGTATGGCTGTAATCAAAAAGACAGGCAATAGCAAGTGCTGGCATCAATGTGGAGAAATTAGAACCCTCATACAGTGCTAGTGTCAATATAAAATTGTGCAGCTACTTTGGAAAACTGTCTAGAAGTTCCTCAAAAAGTTAAACAGAGAGACTATAACCACCCACTGCTATCCAGTCAATTCGGACTCATAGCGACCCTATCAGACAGAGTAGAACCACTGGGTTTCCAAGGCTGTAAATCTTTACAGAAGCAGACTGCCACAGCCTTCTCCCTTGGAATGGCTACTGGGTTTGAACTACCAACCTTTTGGTTAGCAAGAGAGAGATATATGATCCAGCAATTCCATGTCTAGGTATATTCCCAAGAGAAAGAAAACACACCTACATAAAAAGTTAATACACAAATATTCATAGCAGCATTATTCATAACAGTCAAAAATTAAAAAACAACCCAAATGTTTGTCAACTGATAAATGGATAATTTAAATTTTTTTTTTTTTTTTTTTTATCCATACAACGGAAACCCTGGTGGCATAGTGGGTAAGTGCTACAGCTGCTAACCAAGAGGTCGGCAGTTGGCATCCGCCAGGCGCTTCTTGGAAACTTTACGGGGCCGTTCTACTCTGTCCTATAGAGTCGCTATGAGTCAGAATCGACTTTACGGCAGCGGGTTTAGTGGATGGGTCTATCCATACATTGGAATACTGTTCAGCACTAAAAAGAAATGCAGTACAGATACATGCTACAACATGAATAAACCTTGAAAACATTATGCTAGTGAAAGAAGCCAGTCACAAAGGACCACAGACAGAGTTGGGGGCAATGGCTACAGATTGTGAAGTTTTGGGGGGAGTTAATGAAAATATTCTAAAATTGATTGTAGAAAGGGTTACGCAACTCGGTGAATATACAAAAAGCCATTGAACTGTACATTTCAAATGGGTGAAATATATGGTATGTAAATTATATCTCAATAAAGCTGTTTTTCAAAAAGGAAAACATAGTGTTTGGTTGTGTGTCCATACGTTCAGCTTAAACTTCGATTGCTGTGGAAAAAGAGAATACCTATTTGGGAACAGTAAGCAGTTTCTGTCACAGGGAGTACTGTAACTTTTGGCGTTGCTACTACAGTTTTCAATTTAGTATCAAATCATGTTACATTAAAAACACCCAATATCATTAATATGTGGCTGATTGAATCAATGGGATATTATAGCAAAAACAAATAGGTGATTTGGACTCTAATCCTGGCCTTACCATTTACTAGCTTTCTGACATTGGTAAATCACAACCCAAGCTTTCTCAATATTAAATTGCTCATCTAAAAAATATGCATAAACTAGATGATTTCTGCAGGACCATTGAGTTCCATGATTGTTTGATTCTGATGCTACAAATTTACCTTTTCACACATTGTTTCCTCATTTGTCATTTCAAGACTCAAGTACTTATTTAAAGTGCCCCTTTGAACCTCCTTCATACATTTCAGTCACTTTAAATGTTATTTAAATAATGTTTACTTCTCATTCTCAAATATTTGATCTACAATTACAATTCTCTTTGACCTTTCAAAAGTTTGTATTTTACTACTTGAGGTATTAAAAGTAAATGAAAGCTTTTCTCCTCAATATTATAGACTTTTAGACCTCAGGGTATCAAATCTAAAGCCCTGACTTTAAATAGCAAACATTGAACTACCATATTTAAGTACCATTAGTAAAGGATATTCTCCAAATTATTTGGCAATAATTTCAAAATAGGAAATCTTAGTTATAGCTAACCGAAACCCTTCAATTCCATTTATCTCCAATTAAGGGAAAAGCATCTCTACCAGCATTTTTCTAGATATTTTGCTCATAAATTTAATTATACTTAAAAATTCCTCTTTCTTTTTAAAGCCATCCTCTTATTGCCATAGTCTCTCTGTGTTATGTAACGAATAGTTTATCGATTCAAGGCTCCTTTGATTTTCATCTTATATTCTTTCCTACCTGTCAAAATATGAGAGTCCAAAGGAGTTAGTTTTATAAATCAATAAAAAGGAGCCTTATACGCTTTTTAGGGAAGTCATGTTCTTAATCCCATGGATCTGTAGGCCGTTCTCTAGACAGGTTGCCATCACAGAAGGGAGCCAGGTCCAAAAAAAGCAGACCTTTTAAACTCTCTTTAGGGTGGGGTAAGGGTAGGAGATAGGGGTATCCGCCACCACAACACAAATAAAAACAGTAATTAGTGTTATATTTTAACTTATGTTGTGGTCTTCCTCTATAAAAGTCAAGGTTTCTCAAAGGACTACTTAAACGCATAAAATCACCTAGGGGACTTACAAAAACTGCTTAATTCTAGCTCTGACCTCCTAATGTTCCGATTAGTAGGCACCCAAGAATGTGCCATTTTTACATATTCTCTACATAATTCTTATCTACACCAAAGTTTGAGGATGACAACAGCTTCCAAAAACAAACTTACCCTTTTTTCTGTGTTTCCAAAATGAGATCAATATTTAATAATGTGATTTTCTACTGTAGTGGTCCTTACACATACTAATAAACACTATGATCCCCTCAAAAACAAACAAACAAACATAAAACTAGCAAGGTTCTGAGATTGTTGTCATTGTTGTTGTTAGGTGCTGTCAAGTCAGCTCTGACCTATAGCGACCCTATGCACAACAGAACAAGACACTGCCCGGTCCTGCACCATCCTTACAATCGTTGATATGCTTAACTCATTGTTGCAGCCACTGTGGCAATCCACCTCATTAAGGGTCTTCCTCTTTTCCACTGACCCTGTACTTTGCCAAGCATGATGTCCTCCAAGGACTGATCCCTCCTGACAACATGTCCGAAGTATGTAAGACACAGTCTCGCCATCCTTGCTTCTAAGGAGCATTCTGGTTGTACTTCTTCCAAGACAGATTTCTTCGTTCCTTTGGCAGGCCATGGTATATTCAATATTCTTCGCCAACACCACAATTCAAAGGTGTCATTTGTTCTTCGGTCTTCCTATTCATTGTTCAGCTTTCACATGCATATGACGCGACTGAAAATACCATGGCTTGGGTCAGGCACACCTTAGTCTTCAAGGTGACATCTTTGCTCTTCAACACTTTAAAGAGGTCTTTTGCAGCAGAATTATCCAATGCAATGTGTCTTTTGATTTCTTGACTGTTGCTTCCATGGCTGTTGATTGTGGATCCAAGTAAAATGAAATCCTTGACAACTTCAGTCGTTTCTCCATTTATCATGATGTTGCTCATTGGTCCAGTTGTGAGGAGTTTTGTTTTCTTTATGCTGAGGTGCAATCCATACTGAAGGCTGTGGTCTTTGATCTTCATTAGCAAGTACTTCAAGTCTTCTTCACTTTCAGCAAGCAAGGTTGTGTCATCTGCATAACGCAGGTTGTTAATGAGTCTTCCTCCAATCCTGATGCCCCGTTCTTCTTCATATAGTCCAGCTTCTAGGATTATTTGCTCAGCATACAGGTTGAATAGGTATGGTGAAAGAATACAACCCTGATGCACACCTTTCCTGATTTTAAACCAATCAGTATCCCCTTGTTCTGTCTGAACAACTACCTCTTGATCTATGTAAAGATTCCTCATGAGCACAATTAAGTGTTCTGGAATTCCCATTCTTCCCAATGTTATCCATAACTAACATCCTTCTGGTATTCTCTGCTTTCAGCCAGGATCCATATGACATCGGCAATGATATCCCTGGTTCCACATTCTCTCCTGAAACCGGCCTGAGTTTCTAGCAGATCCCTGTCGATATACTGCTGCAACCGTTTTTGAATGATCTTCAGCAAAATTTTGCTTCCATATGTTATTAATGATATTGTTCTATAATTTCCACATTCGGTTGGATCACCTTTCTTGGGAATAGGCATAAATACGGATCTCTTCCGGTCAGTTGACCAGGAAGCTGTCTTCCATGTTTCTTGGCATAGACAAGTGAGCACCTCCAGCGCTGCATTTGTTTGTTGAAATATCTCAGTTGATTTCCATCAATTCCTGGAGCTGAAGCCTTGTTTTTCACCAATGCCTTCAGAGCAGCTTGGACTTCTTCCTTCAGCACCATCGGTTCCTGATCATATGCTACCTCTTGAAATGATTGAACATCAACCAATTTTTTTTGGTATAATGATTCTGTGTATTCCTTCCATCTTCTTTTGATGCTTCCTGGGTCGTTTAATATTTTCCCCCTGGAATCCTTCACTATTGCAACTCGAGGCTTGAATTTTTTCTTCAGTTCTTTCAGCTTGAGAAATGCCCAGCGTGTTCTTCCCTTTTGGTTTTCCATCTCCAGCTCTTTGCACATGTCATTATAATACTTTACTTTGTCTTCTCGAGAGGCACTTTGAAATCTTCTATATACTCCTAATTGCTCTCCCACTAATAAGACAGCCCTCTCATTCCCTCCACTCTCTTTTCGTGTCCATTCCTCCAGCTTCTGACCCCCCCTGCCCTCTCATCTCCCCTCCAGATAAGAGATGCCAACATAGTCTCAAGTGTCTACTCGATCCAAGAAGCTCATTCTTCACCAGCATCTTTTTCTATCCCATTGCCCAGTCCAATTCCTGTCTGAAGAGTTGGCTGTGAGAATGGTTCCTGTCTTGGGCTAACAGGAGGTCTGGGGGCCATGACCACCGGGGTCCTTCTAGTTTCAATCAGACCATGAAGTCTGGTCTTTTTACAAGAACTCGGGGTCTGCAGCCCACTGCTCTCTTGCTCCCTCAGGGGTTCTCTGTTGTGTTCCCTGTCAGAGCAGTCATTGGTTGTAGCTGGGCACCATCTAGTTCTTCTGGTCTCAGGCTGATATACTCTCTGGTTTATGTGGCCCTGTCTCTTGGGCTCATAATTACCTTATGTCCTTGGTGATCTTCATTCTCCTTTGCTCCAGGTGGGTTGAGACCAATTGATGCACGTCGGGTGGCCTCGCTTGCTAGTGTTTAAGACCTCAGATGCCACTCTTCAAAGTGGGATGCAGAATGTTTTGTTAATAGATTTTATTATGCCAATTGACTTAGATGTAGCCTGAAACCATGGTCCCCAAGCCCCCACCCCTGCTATGCTGGCCTTCGAAGCATTCAGCTTATTCAGAAAACTTCTTTGCTTTTGGTTTAGTCCAGTTGTGTTGACCTCTCCTATATTGTGTGTTGTCTTTCCCTCCACCTAAAGTAGTTCTTATCTACTATCTAATTACTGAACACCTCTCTTCCTCCCTCCCTCCCTCCCCCCAGTAACCACCGAAGAATATTTTCTTCTCTGTTTAAACTATTTCTCCAGTTCTTATTAGTCTTATACAGTATTTGTCCTTTTGCAACTTACTAATTTCACTCAGCATAATGCCTTCCAGATTCCTCCATGTTATGAAATGTTTCACAGAGCCATCACTGTTTATGGATGTGTAATGTTCCATTGTGTGAATATACCATAATTTATTTATCCATTCATCCATTGATGGGCACCTTGGTTGCTTCCATCTTTTTGCTATTGTAAACAGTGCTGAAATGAACATGGGCGTGCATATATCTGTTCGTGTAAAGGCTCTTATTTCTCTAGGATATATTTCAAGGAGCAGGGTTGCTGGATCGTATGGTAGTTCTCTTTCTATCTTCTTAAGTAAGCGCCAAATCAATTTCCAAAGTGGTTGTACCATTTTACATCCCCACCAGCAGTGTATAAGTGTTTCAGTCTCTCCACACCTCTCCAACATTTATTATTTTGTGTTTTTTGGATTAATGCCAGCCTTGTTGGAGTGAGATGGAATCCCATTGTAGTTTTTATTTGCATTTCTCTTAATGGCTAATGGTCATGAGCATTTCCTCATGTATCTGTTAGCTACCCGAATGTCTTCTTTAGTAAAGTGTCTGTTCATATCTTTTGCCCATTTTCTAATTGGGTTATGTCTTTTTGTAGTTGAGTTTTTGCAGTATCATGCACATTTTAGAGATTAGGCGCTGATCAGAAATGTCATAGCTAAAAACTTTTTCCCAGTCTGTAGGTAATCTTATTACTCTTCTGGTGAAGTCTTTGGATGAGCATAGGTGTTTAATTTTTAGGAGCTTCCAGTTATCTAGTTTCTCTTCTGCATTGTTAGTAATGTTTCGTATACTGTTTAGGCCATGTGTTAGGGCTCCTAACGTTGTCCCTATTTTTTCTTCCATGATCTTTATCATTTTAGATTTTATATTTAGGTCTTTGATCCATTTTGAGTTAATTTTTGTGCATGGAGTGAGCTATGGGTCTTGTTTCATTTTTTGGCAGACGGATATCTAGTTATGCCAGCACCATTTGTTAAAAAGACTGTCTTTTCCCCCATTTAACTGATTTGGGACCTTTGTCAAATATCAACTGCTCATATGTGGATGGATTTATGTCTGGATTCTCAATTCTGTTCCACTGGTCTATGTATCTGTTGTTGTACCAATTCCAGGCTGTTTTAACTACTGTGGCAGTATAACAGTTTCTAAAATCAGGTAGGGTGAGGTGCCCACTTTGTTCTTCTTTTTTCAGTAATGCTTTACTTATCTGGGGTCTCTTTGCCTTCCATATGAAGTTGGTGATTTGTTTCTCCATCTCATTAAAGAATGTCACTGGAATGTGGATCGGAATTGAATTTTATCTATAGATGGCTTTTGGTAGAATAGACATTTTTACAATGTTAAGTCTTCCTATCCATGAGCAAGGTACGCTTTTCAACTTATGTAGGTCTCTTTTGGTTTCTTGCAGAAGTGTTTTGTAGTTTTCTTTGTATAAGTCTTTTACTTCTCTGGTAAGATTTATTCCTAAGTATTTTATCTTCTTGGGGCTACTGTAAATGGTATTGATGTGTGATTTCCTCTTCAATGTTCTTTTTGTTGGTGTAGAGGAATCCAGCTGATTTTTGTATGTTTACCTTGTATCCTAATACTCTGCTGAACTCTTCTACTAGTTTCAGTAGTTTTCTTGAGGATTCTTTAAGGTTTTCTGTGTATAAGATCAAGTCATCTGCAAATAGAGATACTTTTACTTCTTCCTTACCAATCTGGCTGCCCTTTATTTCCTTATCTAGCCTAATCGCTCTGGCTAGGACCTCCAGCACAATGTTCAAAAAGAATGGTGACAAATGGCAACCTTGTCTGATTCCTGACTTGAAGATAGTTTTAACATTTTTTCAGACCTGAAAAAGCATTCACATCTTTATAAGTTTTTTTTTTTTTCTAAATTAATTTATACAATACTTAAAACAGAAAACTTGCAAATACAAACTTGACAGGAAAAATTTTGGGAAAACTTCCTCTACTTATTTTGAAAGTCTGCCAGTTCTGAACTGTCTTCTAATTTTCTGATTTCTTTCACTCCCACCTCAACAGCAAAAACAAGCTTGAAATCCATTTTTCGCTGAAAGGCTGAAAGAAACTTACTATAGAACCATTCCAAAGCAGTTAGAGCATTATAGAGTGTAAAGGACATTAGTAATACTAATTAAAACCACTTCAGACCTTGCTCTTATAAAAACAGGTTTTTTGTTTTTTGTTTTTTTTCCTCCTTCTTTTGACCTGGAAACTCTGGTGACGTAGGGGCTAAGTGCTACGGCTGCTAACCAAAAGGTCAGCTGTTCATATCCATCAGGGGCTCCTTGGAAACTATGGGGCAGTTCTGCTGTCTTACAGGTCACTATGAGTCGAAATCAACTTGACAGCAATGGGTTTGGGTTTTTGTTTGGTTTGGTTTGGTTTACTTTGATCTACTTCTACCTTCCATTAACCAGTGTAAGTAGTCGGTAGACTTGGGTTTTATCTCAGCTCTATCCTCCCTGCAGTCATTTCATTAAGTACTTATCAAGGAAACACTGTCAACATAAAATTGTACCAAGTATCTAGGAAGATAATGAAAGAAGAGTGAGAACGAAGGAAGGAAACTTCTGGCATGGATTTTTAATCTGTTGTGGCTAGCAGTCACATGTATTATCCAGCTCTACATGGCTTACCCCCTTTCTTCATAAGTCACCATGACTCAGTTTCCTCCGATTGTAATGTATGAGGTTGGTTTATCTGCTTAAACTCTGTAGTGTTTCAGAGTAAATCGTTCTAGCATTTCTTCTGCATGTTATGCCAATGATTATTGTATGTTGTATAGATGCTGTTTGGGTACCTACCGTCATCTATGCTGGTTTATATCTGGCCCAGTTGAAATGTAATCACAATAATTTATAAGCTCCAGGTCCTCATTGCTGGTGGATATTTATTATAATTTTATCTGAAGATTTTTGTTATATTGCTTAGAAAGTTAAACCCTTAAAGTCTCATAACCACTAAAGACTCTGGGATGGCTATTGCTTCCTGTGTCACTTCAGTTTTAGAGCTCATTTGTTAAAAATATCTTCCATACTTCTGTCAACTCATCGTTCTGAGAATATATCTTAAATTGAACCCAATTTAATTAAACAATATAATTGTTATCCATGATATAATATGTATCTATGTACTGTTATAGTAGATGGGCCATAGCGGCCAATTTTAGGTCTAAAAATAATTTCCTTAGGGTGAACTGTTACATTATCTCTCTGTATTAGTTTTGTATTGCTGCTGTAGCAAATTACCATAAATTTAGTGGCTTTGAGTAGCATAGGTGCCAACATAGGTACAACGTTTGATATGGGTCTCACTGGGCTAAAATCAAGGGGTTGGCCTTTCTGGAGGCTTCAGAACAGAATTTGTTTCCTTGCCTTTACCAGCTGCCAGAAGCCAGCCACATTCCGTTACTCATAGTCCCCTTCTTCCATTTTCAAAGCCATTCATCCGTAGTCACATATTCCTCTGAATACAGCCAGCAAAGGTTCTCTACTTTTAAGTATTTGTGTGATAGATTTGGCCTTCCTGGATAATCCGGGATAATTTCTCTCCCCTCAAGGTCCTTCACTTTAGTCATATCTTCAAAGTACCTTTTGAATGTGTGATATAACATATTCATAGGTCCTGGGATTAGAACATCGACATCTTTTAGAGGCTATTATTCTGCCTACCATGCTGTCATTCCACAGGAAAACTTAATCTAAGACACGTCTTTAATCTGTTATATATCTACTTAAGTTTATAATTCAAGAACTTTCATAAGCATATAAAATATTTTTGTATCATATTCTTCTGTTTCCAAGTACATTGCTTTATTTCTAAGAATGCTTTCACAAAAAAGACCATGAGTAAAACTGGACTTTTAATATTATCCTCCTTTACCCTTTTCGTGATTGGGTTGCTTTGACATGGGGTACTACTAATTTTAATACAAATGTTTATTTTATCATATAGCAGCTTTGTGATCTTAATGGCTCTTAGACATTCAAATTTAGTAGTTTCCACAATCTAAAAAAAGCAAGTATTTTGTAAATAATAATTGCTACTAAGGAGAATGAAGAACACCAAAGACACAAGGTAAATATGAGCCCAAGAGACAGAAAGGGCCACATAAACCAGAGACTCTATCAGCCTGAGATCCAAAGAACTAGATGGTGCCCTGGCTACCACAGATCACTGCCCTGACAGGGAACACGACAGAGAACTCCTCATGGAGCAGGACAACAGTAGGATGCAGATCTTAAATTCTCATAAAAAGGCCAGGCTTAATGGTCTGACTGAGACTGGAGGAATCCTGGGGTCACGGTCCCTGGACCCTTTGATAGCCCAAGATTGGAACCATTCCCAAAACCAACTATACAGATAAGGATTGGCCTGGACTATAAGATAGACAATGACACCAGTGAGGAGTGAACTTCCCGGCTCAAGTAGACACATGAGACTTTATAGGCAACTCCTGTCTGGTGGCGAGATGAGAAGGAAGAGGGGGACAGGAGCTGGTTGAATGGTTTAAATCTTTTTGCTATCTAAGCGAAGACGAAGAGAAACAGTGTCCAAACAGAAAAGCCAATAATTTAGCCATCTCCTGGGAGAAACCAAAGTTAATCTCTCTGGAATCTATCCAGTCACAGAATCACTGGATCACTGCACAACTCTTAACTTTGAATGTGTAGGTTTCCAAAATTCATAGGCATGAAAGAAGACATTTTTAAACTTTTAGATGGAACTGATATAAAGTAAAAATGATCAAGTATATAATAAGATTGATATTTTGTTTAACTTGTCCATTTAAAAGAGGATCCACATGTTTGCAGTGATTTAGCTTTCTAAAGCCCATCCATTATTACCAGACATGGGAAAGGACCCAGAGGCTGCTTAAAATTTGTTTGTTTTTTCATGAAGTGGTCCTTTGTCAGCCTTCAAATCTGTCAATAAATGTTAATAACAAATAAAGAAACCGTAAAATAGTTTGCCCACTGTCAACCTTGATTTTGTCTATATCACTCTTGGTTGGATAGAAATGTTTCCGATCACACATTTCATTTTTAAATATCTAGGATCTGCAGAATATACTACTCTAAAAGGAATTTCTTTTGCTATAACTCTAGACCTATTAGACTATTCTTTTGTTTATTGATTCAATTTGGTTTAGTTCTGTCATCATTTAGCATCTACTATAAAGTAAATTGACATCAATCTTCAGAGTAGTGTCAGCTCGTTACAACATTTTGTATGTGCTTCCAAAAATAAGGACATAAGTAGCAACTCAGGTTAATCAATTCATAGAATTCATGCCCACTCTAAAGGTAAACTTTCCAGATCCTATAAGGTGGGAGATAAAATTTGGTTTCCTCTAATTTTTCACATTTAAATACCTTTAGTTTGGGCAGGAGCTATACAGTTCAACAACGTTCCCACAACTCCTTACTATTGTAGAACGGATTTGCTTCACCCATTTATGTTAGCTATATCTAACCCCTGAAAGCACTTCGGTTTCAGCCCCTGAAGAATTTAACCACTCTATTTGACTATGAGAAAACTCATGCTCTCAGAGATTAAATAACCTGGCCAAGGTTACCCAGCTAGTTAGTGGCACTGAGCCAGTCAGAATCCAAGTGTACCAGCCCTTTGTAAAGGGCACTGTATTCATTTCACTACTTTTTATCTCTCTTTATCAGAACCCAACATTTGTCTAAATAAGGAGCCTCTGTATTTTTTTTTTAACTGCATTGTGGCACTTAAAGTTTTTATTCATATCCCACGTTTCAAAATATCATTAACAGGTTAAGCACTTTACTACATGCTGTCTCAGTGTTTGTACTTCTCACCGACCTTTCCGCTGCCATTTAGCTGTTCAGACAGCTGGTGAAGGGAAAAAGGAATTATAAAATTTAAAAAAGTAAAGAATGAAGGGTTTAGGGAGGTGAATAAGAATGGGGCGGTGGGGCGGTGGGGGGGGGGCGGGGGGGAGGATACCAGAGGAAATAATTGTAGAGGAAGGATGAGGGAAGAAGGAAAAAGTGGGACATTGGTTCCCGAAGCCCAAATGTAGGAGGAGTTGAGTAATAAAGGCAGCCAGGTCATCATCTATCGTTGTTTTTTCAGGGGATGTGTTGATTCTGTATATGCATGTGATTTGCTAAGTCCACTCAGACTATAAGCAGATTTTTCTTTAGGCTCTTGTAGCCAGCTCCATACAAAATCATGAAGTAGGCAAAGTTTGTCTTGGAATTTTCCTTGGTGCTTTCTTCCATTCAGCCCTAAAAACACAGAATTTTTTCTTCTTTCTGTGGTCCACCCCAGGCCAAAAAGGGGCTCCCATTTATGTTAACTAAGTCAAAGCCTTACTCTTTCCTGGACTATTTACCGTTGAAATCCCATCTCCAATTACTGAATACAAGATCCTCTCTTAAATGGTCTGTTTAAGTATCTGTGAACAGAGACTTATTTGGGAAGGTAAGGAATCTTCCCTAGAGAATCTCTGATTTTAAAACCTACTCTGCCTTTATGTAAAGTCCACCTTATTCGTATCAAGTCTAATTTCTAAGGTACTCCTTTTTTTTTTTTTTCCTCAAAGCCTTCAACTAAGTTTTAAACAGACAAGGAAGGTGCAAAGGGTCTAAGAAGGCAATATAATCACCAAGAAAGACGGACATTCTTATGAAGTTAATTAAGGAAAGCATCAATAAAGACATGTAATCTAAAAAATCAGATGTAACCCTGGTTTATACGTAGTAGCCTATGTGAATCAAGGTAAAGTAGCTTTTCTCATAAACAGTCTACTTAGCTATTCAGAAAGATATGGACCTTAACTAATTTAGTATTTACAAACATTATCTTATTTTTCTTCATAATTATCTTTGAGAGTAGAAGAACTATAAACAAAGTAGAATTTTTATAAATTAGTAAACTGGGGTCACTAAAAAGTTGACTGCTATAAACGAGATAGTAAAGATCAGTAGAAAAATACAAACTTACCCAATCTTTCTAGATTCTTGAGTGCAACTGCTTGGGTTCAAATTTGCATTCTGCCACTTGCTTTAATTCCTCATATATACAACGCAGATAATAATACTCCTTAGAGTTGCTCTGAGGATTAATACTTGTATTTAGGATGATGCTTGACACTCAATAAACAAACCAAAACAAACTAATGTCTTTGATCCAGTTGTGACCCATAGGGACGCCATGTGCATCAGAGTAGAACTGCACTCTATAGGGTTTTAATGGTTGATTTTTTGCCTCTGGGTCGACTTGAACCTCCAACTTTTTAGTTGGTAGCGGAGTGCATTAACCATTTTCACCACCCAGGGACTCCAAGATGGGTATTATTATCCCAAAGTCTATGATTCAACTAAGAGTTAAGTGCTTTGCAGCCAGAGGCTGAAATGAGGTTTGAACTCAGATTCCTGTGATTCCAAAGAAGTCTTTCCAAACCATGTTGCTTCTCTTGAAAAATTCTTTGTTCTCATTCAGAGGTTGGGTAGAAAAGGGGAAAATTGTGGCCCTTTGAAGGTACCCATGGTTAGAGAAACTCTATTTTTTCAGTCTGTCAGAAGCCAAATAATATACGAAATAGCATTGATGGGAAGCTGTTATCAGACTCTCAAATCAAGGATGATGTAATTGTGAAACAGGATTATTACACAGAAAGTAAGCAATCAATGCTGATATAAACAAACCATGTCAGTATACACTCCTTTCACTTGGAATTGTTCAGCACTGGTTGCTGGCATAGCAACATCCATCTTTACTGCATTCCAACCAGATGAGTTTTCACTGGCTAATACTTTTCAGAAAGACTGCCAGGTCCTCCTTCCTAGTCTGTCTTAGTCTGTAAGCTCAGCTGAAACCTGTCCTCCATGGGTGACCCTGCTGGTATCCAAATACCGGTGGCATAGTTTCCAGCATCACAGCAACACACAAGCCCCCACAGTACGACAAGCTGACAGACACGTGGGGGGGGGGGGGTGGCGACTATACACATGGACCTCGCCAGATGGAGCATACAGAAATCAAATTGACTACATCTGTGGAAAGAGACAATGGAAAAGCTCAATATCATCAGTCAGAACAAGGCAAGGGGCCACTGTGGAACAGACCATCAATTGCTCATATGCAAGTTCAAGCTGAAACTGAAGAAAATCGGAGCAAGTCCACGAGAGCCAAAGTATGACCTTGGGTATATCCCACCTGAATTTAGAGACCATCTGAAGAATAGATTTGACGCGTTGAACACTGGTGACCGAAGACCAGATGAGTTGTGGAATGACATCATACATGAAGAAAGCAAGAGGTCATTGAAAAGACAGGAAAGAAAGAAAAGACCAAGAGGGATGTCGGAGGAGACTCTGAAACTTGCTTTGAAATGTCGAACAGCTAAAGCAAAAGGAAGACTTGATGAAGTAAAAGAACTGAACAGAAGATATCAAAGGGCAGCTCGAGAAGACAAAGTAAAATATTATAATGACATGTGCAAAGAGCTGGAGATGGAAAACCAAAAGGGAAGGACACGCTTGGTGTTTCTCAAGCTGAAAGAACTGAAGAAAAAATGCAGGACTTGAGTTGCAATAGTGAAGGATTCTATGGGGAAAATATTAAACAACCCAGGAAGCATCAAAAGAAGATGGAAGGAAGACACAGAGTCATTATACCAAAAAGAATTAGTCAATGTTCAACCATTTCAAGAGGTAGCATATGATCAGGAATCAATGGTACTGAAGGAAGAAGTACAAGCTGCTCTGAAGGCATTGGTGAAAAACAAGGCTCCAGGAATTGATGGAGTATCAATTGAGATGTTTCAACAAACAGATGCAGCACTGGAGGTACTCACTCATCCATGCCAAGAAATGTGGAAGAGAGCTTCCTGGCCAACTGACTGGAAAAGATCTATATTTATGCCTATTCCCAAGAAAGGTGATCCAACTGAATGTGGAAATTATAGAACAATATCATTAATAACATATGGAAGCAAAATTTTGCTGAAGATCACTCAAAAACAGCTGCAGCAGTATATAGATAGGGAACTGCCAGAAATTCAGGTGGGTTTCAGAAGAGAATGTGGAACCAGGGATATCATTGCTGATGTCATATGGATCCTGGCTGAAAGCAGAGAATACCAGAAGGATGTTTACCTGTGTTTTATTGACTATGCAAAGGCATTCGACTGTGTGGATCATAACAAATTATGGATAACATTGGGAAGAATGGGAATTCCAGAACACTTAATTGTGCTCATGAGGAATCTTTACATAGATCAAGAGGTAGTTGTTCAGACAGAACAAGGGGATACTGATTGGTTTAAAATCAGGAAAGGTGTGCATCAGGGTTGTATTCTTTCACCATACCTATTCAACCTGTATGCTGAGCAAATAATCCTAGAAGCTGGACTATATGAAGAAGAACGGGGCATCAGGATTGGAGGAAGACTCATTAACAACCTGCGTTATGCAGATGACACAACCTTGCTTGCTGAAAGTGAAGAAGACTTGAAGTACTTGCTAATGAAGATCAAAGACCACAGCCTTCAGTATGAATTGTACCTCAACATAAAGAAAACAAAACTCCTCACAACTGGACCAATGAGCAACATCATGATAAACGGAGAAAAGATTGAAATTGCAAGGATTTCATTTTACTTGGATCCACAATCAACAGCCATGGAAGCAGCAGTCAAGACATCAAAAGATGCATTGCATTGGGTAAATCTGCTACAAAGGACCTCTTTAAAGTATTGAAGAGTAAAGATGTCACCCTGAAGACTAAGGTGCACCTGACCCAAGCCACGGTATTTTCAATCACATCATACACATGTGAAAGCTGGATAATGAATAAGGAAGACAGAAGAAGAATTGATGGTTTTGAATTGTGGTGTTGGTGAAGAGTATTGAATATACCATGGACTGCCAAAAGAACGAACAAATCTGTCTTAGAAGAAGTACAACCAGAATGCTCCTTAGAAGCAAGGATGGCAAGACTGCATCTTACGTACTTTGGACATGTTGTCAGGCGGGATCAGTCTCTGGAGAAGGACATCATGCTTGGCAAAGTACAGGGTCAGTGGAAAAGAGGAAGACCCTCAACAAGGTGGATGGATACAGTGGCTCCAACAATGGGCTCAAGCATAATGATTGTGGGGATGGCGCAGGACCAGGCAGTGTTTCATTCTGTCGTGCACAGGGTCGCGATGAGTCGGAACTGACTCGACGGCACCTAACGACACCACCACCACCACCAGATGAGTTAGAAAACCAAAAACAAAGCCATTACCCTCCAGTGGATTCCTACTCATAGTGACCTTACAGTGGTTAAAACCAAAACCAAACCCATTACCATGGAGTTGATTCCAACTCATAGTGACCCTACAGGACAGAGTAGAACTGTCCCGTAGAGTTTCCAAGGAGTGCCTTGGAACTGCCAACCTTTTGGTTAGCAGCCCTAGGTCTTAACCACTATGGCTACCAGGGTTTCCACATAGTGGTTAGAGTAGGCATTAAAAATGGGAAAACAAGAGAGCATAGGGATGTTTTCCCATCTTTTAGACTTTTCACATCATTTTGCGTTGTCTTAACACCAAGTCTCTGGAACCTTTACTCTTTGAAATACTTAAGCAGTTTTGACAAAATTAATTAATTAAATAAATATTTAGATGGCTTTTATATGTTAGGAAACACTGTGCTAGCCACTAGGCATACAGAGGTAAAAAAGATGGACTCAGTTCCAACTCTTGTGGCGTTCCCATTTTAGTTCAGGCTTTCAATTACAAGAGGTAGTGAGTATGCTACATTTAAAAGCACATGGGCTTTGGACCCTAGGTTATAAACTTGTCTCTCCACTTACTAGCTGTGTGACCTTAGGTAAGACCCTTGATTTTTTGAGACTCAATTTCCTCATTTTTAGCATAATTGTAGCTTCAACTAATACTCAACTGCAATTACCATCCAGTTACATTTCAGGTGTACGTACCATGGGAAGATAATGGGAAAGGACTTTCCTTCCTTTTAGTACCTGGTATTTTTTTTATTACTCAATACATATTTTATTACTCAATACATATTTTACGCCCTGTTCACCGAGGAACTGGGACACGCTTTTCACTGCACTTTAGCTGTCTGGGTGTGCCCGGGGAGCCGTCACAAAGAGCCTATAAAAGGTCCCCACCTACACCAGCAGTAAGAGGGCTCTAGGAAGTCCACGATGAGCACTGCGTCCAAGCGTTCGGTTTCGGATTGTACTTTGGGCCAACACTCACCGAGCCTGGGTACCGCGACTCGCAATGAAAAGACAAGAGTCACACACTCGCTAAAATTTTCTGCCATATCTTAACCGTCCCCACGCCCCTCGTCCCCACCCCACCCTCAACAGTGAGCGAATGCGCAAATAAGGGTTTTCAGGCGTCTGTGGGAAAGAGGGAGGGGAAGGCAGAAGTCAAGCACAGACCGGGCCGTGGCATCGCTCAAGAGAGTGAGCGCCCGGCTCCCCACCGAGGAAAACCGGGGTCCGGCCCGGAGGAGGCCGCGGCCGGCACGAGATGCTGGAGAGGCGGGGGCCGATGGGGGGGAGCAGACCACGGTCACGCAACCAGTCCGCCCCGGGGACTTCCTCTTGTCCCGGGTGCATCGCTCCCACCCCCGGCCCTTTTGGTTTCGACCTGGCGGCTGGGAGGGGCCGCAGGACGCCATTCCCACAATGCTCTGGGGCGTGCCGCCGCCGCCGTCGCTGCCGCCGCCTCCGCTACCGCTAGTGGAAGAAGATGGCGGAAGGTGGAGCGGCGGATTTGGACACCCAGCGGTCTGACATCGCGACGCTACTCAAAACCTCGCTCCGGAAAGGGGACACTTGGTGAGAGAAGGAGGTTGAGGTGCCCGCGGTTTCCCGGGGATGGTGGGTAACTGGGCGGGAACTGCGGACTGGTGTCTTTCGCTAGTGACAGGTGCGGGTAGGTCCGGCGGCTGCCGCCCTGAGCAGCAGGATTTTGGCCGCTGCCGAAATTTGGGGGCAGAGGTTGGACTGGAGGTGAGGGTTAGGGTTCGTGGCCTGTTGGGGCGTGCTGAGAGATTTGTGGGGATCAGAGCGGCGGCTCATGCAGTTCTCTTCGTCCTCCTTCCTCCCATAGTGCCGCTCCCACCTCAGGCCTTTCCGAACCATAGGTTACAGTTGTTGGTTTTGAGTTCTTCAGTATGTTTGACAGGTCTGGGTCCCGCGGTTTGTTACGATCCCATCCGCTTTACTTCTCCAGTCATTTCCTTTCCGGGCATTGTCGGCATCCAAGTTGCCTCTTATTCTGATTCTCGCATTCTTCCGGGAGGCAGGCTGCAGGATGTTTGCGGTCCGTACTATACAGGTGGCATGTGTCAGGGCGCCAGTTAAGAGAAAGAAACCGTAGTTTGCAGTTCCTTGTCAAAAAGAGGGAGAGAAGTAGGGAACCTTAGGCTTTTGAGAGATACCACGTGGTCTTGTGCTTTAGTGGAGGCTTGATAAAAGCCGGCACCGTTTTTCTTGAAGTACAGCCCTTCTCTCCTGTTTCAGGGATAACATAAAACATAGGCCTGCAAAAAGTAGGTAAGTCTGTTTGCCGCTTAAGTAACTTGCTAGTTTGGAAACTTATAAAATACCAGAGGATATACACTTAAAATACTGAATGAAGTATGTGGAGATTTTAATTTTGATACTTGTCGGCCTTATCAGTTGATTTCCAGAATTAAATATGTGAATATGTGACATGAAGAGAAAGTACTCAGTTTATTAGGAGGGAAGGTGAAATCAAGTAGGCCTATTGTATGATTCGTGTGTAGTATTTAAAAATATTCCTGTATCACTTTACTGGAACAGCTAAGGAATATAATGTAGTTAGTGTAGCTTTTTATTATAAGAAAAAATTATTTCCACTTCCCACTGTCTCTGTAACTATGGTATGTAATTTACAAAGTGTTTTTTCAGATACTGTAATATAGCTTAATGGAAAGAGCATAGAATTTAGACCTGAGTTATGTCACAGTTGCAGTAATTAACTTGCAGTATAACTTTGGGGAAAGGTAATTTAAATTATTGCATTTCAGTATCTTCATCTATGAAATGGACAATAGTTTTTTTATAAGGGTTTTATCCTGATTCAATTAAATACTTAAAATAGATTTGATACTTAAGAAAAGTGTTAAATTTTAGTTGCCTTTTTATCTCCACCTTTTACTCCTAACAAAATGCTGTGATATTAGGGTTGGGACTTGAATTTAAATACTTTGATCTAAGTCCTGGTACTTTTTTCCTACTTTGTAGGCTGCGTACTGTGTTTATATGATAAAAATACCTGTGGGTGTCAACATATACTCGTTGCATTACAGCACAAAATATGACCTTTGAATAAATAATTGTTATTATTCACATTGGAGCATTCCTAACATGTTTATTTCTTTGGAGAAATTTGGCTACATATCCTAGGATAACCTGTATTTACTTTGGCCTGTGGGTTTTTAAAGATGAAATCAATCCTTGCTCTATTTGTTAAAGAACTTCTAAGAATTCTTAATTTATCTAGCCCATTACCCTGTGTAAAAACGTAAATGTGTATTTCCTTAAAATAGAAATATGTAAATTAAATTTTGGATTATTGTTTCTCTTTAGTCTTGTTATACTTTTGGTATACTGAGTAATCATTGGTATTGTTGGCCCTATAGGATGATAGGAGCTGTATCTATACTGTGGGCATTAAACTTTTTAAATCATGGTATTTTTCAAATAAATTTTTAATTCTGGTATTTTTCAAATAAATAATTTTTGCTTTTTGACAAAGTTATTGTAAATCATTTTAAAGAGTAAAATACAGGGGGTCCATAAGTTTGAGTCATTTGAATGTTTTCATTTTAAAGAAAACCGAAGCCCAGATATTTTAGGGAACAGCAGAAGGTACAAACTTTTATCTTCGCATTAATTTTTCTTCTCATTTAAAGGGAGGAAAATGAACTTGTATGAGCAAGGTGGTGCTGAGGAGTTGGAGAAATCTGTTTCGTTTATATGCGAGCCAGTTTGTTTTCCAAATTAGCCGATGAAACCTGTCTTGCTTCAAAATAGTGTAGTGTAAAAGTCTGATTGAGAGTTTGAAGGAGAATAGCTTGAGTAAAAATCCGACAGTGTATTTGTGAGCTCAGCACTGGTAAAGATACCTACAAATTTAGTTGTAACCTTTTAAGCTTTTTTTAACCTTAGTGTTAGTCTTTTCTGGGTGATTGGGTAAATCCTATCTGTTTTTATGTAGCTGAAATGGGCCATTTGTAAATGGAACATTGCCTTGGTGTATGAATATCACCATCTTTGAAAGATTGGGCTACTGAGAAAAAAATGGTAGATTTACCAGAAGTTTATTCTCAAAAGCTTAATTCAAATGTTTGAAGTTACAGTCAAATGAATTTTTAAAAATGTATTTCACAAGTTAGGCTGTGAGTGCTTTGTAGATAAGGGCTGTCTCATAGTAGTCTGGTAATTCTAACGCCTAGGCAGGTAATAAGATGTGTTTGGTTCTGGATGAATGCTAGAGTTTCTGTTTATTTGTAAACAATGAAAGATTTTTATCTGCAAACTGCTTACTTGTCTAGATGCAAAAATAAATAAGTCTGAAATGAAGAACAAACTTTATGATACATGTGGTACTAGACTTTAAAAAGTAAGTCATAGTTGATTAACAAGAGTAATACCTCTTAAAAGGTGAAGTAGAAAAGTGACACTGGTCTGCATCAGAAGGAGTAAAGATATAGTCTCATAATGTCATTTTTTATGTGCTTCAACTCCAAGGAGAGATTCAGAAAACTATAAACAACATTAAAAAATAGAATTTTGGACCTATATAGAAAAAATATATAAGGGAACTAAAATTGCCTTGCAAGGAGTGAAAGATAACTTCATCTTCAAGAACGTGGTTGTTTCTCCTGATAAGGCAGAAAGAAAATTTGTTTGTTACATTAAAAAAAAAAAAAAAAAAGCAACCTATTGCTGTCAAGCTGATTTCAGACTCATAGCTACCCTGTATGACCAAGTAGAATTGCCCCAAAGGGTTTCCAAAGTTGTAATCTTTACAGAAGCTGACTGCCACACCTTTTCTCCTGCAGAGCGGCTGTTGGGTTCAAACTGTTGACTTCTCGGTTAGCAGCCAAGCGCTAAACCATTGTGCCACCAAGGCCCCTCTTAAATTATATTACATGTAATTGCCTTAGAAATGGAGGAACCTATTTAAGGGTAGCTTTAGTTTTTTTTATGAGTCGGAATCCACCCAACAGCAACTAACAACAGAGTTCTATAAATGGAGTTCCTGGGTGCAGCAAATGGTTAACACATTCAGCTGCTAACTGAAAGTTTGGAGGTTTGAGTCTACCCACGGGCAGCTCAGAAGAAAGGCCTGGTGCTGTATTTCAAAAAAATTAGCCATTGAAAACCTTACGGAGTATGGCTCTACTCTGGCACACGTGGGTCTCCGTGAGTTGGAATCGACTGGAAGGCAAATGATTTTTGTAGTTAGATAAATGAGTTATAAGGAAAAGTTGTAAGTTGTGGCATGTTCTCTTTGGGTATTTCTTTTAAAATAGACCTTTTATGAGTAAATAAATAGGTAACTACAAATTATGAAAATCACTACTTCCTTTTCCCCATTTTTATTAAATGTTATTCATCTACCAGTCATTTTTGCTTATTTTTATGTGCAAGTATATTCAGTGGCAATGTGTAGCTAGCTTTATAAAGCAACTGAATCTAGCGTGTCAATTTTGTATAAACTAAGAACTTCAGTATTCTTAAGGTAAAATTGAAGAGTAACTTGTTTAGAGTCATTTAAAATGTATATGACACATTCGTTTCAGTAAATTGCCAAGGAAAATTCCATCTGATCAATTTGATTCTAGAAAAGAGACATTGATCTCAGTTTATGGAGTTTTCTATTATTCTTTTTCTTAGAAATATTTGAGGCTTTATTTGGTTCCTTATGTTAGTACAACTTTAATTGACACTAATAGAAAATAACCTTATAATCACAAATCAGCTAATAATCTAAAGGGACACTATTGATAATCATGATTGCCATCATGATTACCAACATGATTAGTATATACATAGTAATGAACTTTTTACATTACTGTTAAAGTTAATTTTAGTTATGCCAGGGAGTTTACCACAAAAATAGCCTAACACTGAGTATGTGTTATATCCATTTACAGAAAATGAAACTAGAAAGTGAAACTGTTTTTCAGTGTTGGTAAATTGGTGAAATAAGAGTGTATTTTTAACATTTTAATTGTTTAAAATCTAGAAAAACAATTTTAGGAAATTTTTTAATCAGTTCTGAGTTGTTAGTGAACCCAGGAATAATATAGCCTATTTGACCAAGAAAATCCTAACTTTATTTTTTCTTAATGATACCATTTTCCCATTAACACAAACAAGGTATTAAATAAATGGTCTTTTTAGAAAATGTTTTGTGACAGTTATTAATCTTGCTTGCACATAAGTATAATAAGAAAAAAAGATAGCTTGTCAGTCCATGACCTGTAACATTACTTGTACATTTAAAAACACTTGTATGCCAGGTGCTATTGTAAGCATTTTACATGTATTAACTTATTCATCACCACAATTCTAGGGGACGGGTGTTTTTATTCCATTTTTCCATTAGGAATCCTAGGCTCAGAAAAGTTAAGTCACTTCACTGTGTTCGTATAATCTTATACCTGGGATTTGAAAACGGGGAGTCTGAATCTTTAGTCCTTGCCCTTAAATTACTTTACTGTACTGCTTATTTTAAAGATGTATATATAAAAGTAGTTTTACTTTAAAAGAAAAATGAGTGGACATTTTTTCTTTTAGAAATGGAGTCTATTTTATGTTTAGCAGCATAATTCTACCATTTTATTCCCCACTCGTTTCTTGTGACTGTTCAGTTTAGATACGATAGAGTGTAGAAAATCTAGACATCTTGCTTCCAAAATTAAATATGTTTAAAAATTGATAGGTGACTAACTGAATACATAGGACAACAACAGCAAAAATGTACCAAAAGTACATTCAAACAGAAGAGTGAGATCATTTTCTGTTGAAATTTTGAATTTAATCCTTTATCAGTAATCATGAGCTATTTATTAGAAGTGATGTGGCCCCTTCTTAAATAGTTTTACAGCAGTAACGCATCGAGTAGGTAGTAAGAGCTTGCAGAATATTTTTTGTTAGTACTTTGCCAGTATTTTACCAGTAATGGTTTATAGTAAACCACAAGTACGTTAGGCTCTGTTTTTGGAGTCTGTAGGAGTAGGCCAACACAGAAATGCAAATACGAATGTTGGTATTTTATGTTCCATGTTTACTGGTGGTTTTTTTTTTTTTTTTCAGTACTGACTCTCTTAGTGAATTTTCCAAGTCAAAGAACATTCAAATTAAGACAGCATAATCATACTGATACCTCTTTGACATATTTCCAAAAACTGTGTCAGTTGTATCACCGCTAATAAAGCCATCAATTTTGCCGTCTTAGCCCTTGGAAACTCTACGGGGCAGTTCTACTCCGTCCTTCAGGGTTGCTGTGAGTCAGAATTGACTCGACGGCACTGGTTTTTTTTTTTTTTTTTTAGTCATTGGATATATCCATTTTCTTACATGAGTTTAAATTGATTCTTCTTCCTTTCACTTTGAGAATCACTCCGTTAAATCGTTACTACATTTTTTCTCCTTTTTTTTTTTTTTTTTTTTGACGGCATGTGTTTTCAGCATTGGAATACATGCTTACTAATTGAATGTGTTTAAATTTTTGGTTGGTAATAATGGATTGTGAGAAATGTAATCTGGCAATACAATCTACCAGTTAGGCTAGTGGCACTTGGGCGCCACCTATCTGTGGCATATCAGTATGCCACTAAGAACTAGGTATATCATTTATGGCTGGCGTCTTTCCATTTTTTTTTTTACGTGGGGAACTTGCGGTTTTCCAAATATAACACAGAAAAACCAAAACAAACCCCTCAGGACTCCGTAACTATCACACTGAAAAGCCATAGTTATGCTTGCAAGCCTTATCTCACAGAAATAAAGGAAGAAAAAGCAAAAGTTTATAAAACTAACTCATCTAGGAAGCATCACCTAATAGAATGGTTAACCTACCCCACAAAGAGCCACAAACTCTCATCTGCTGAGTTTCAGGCATTTCAAAAGGAATCCACCTTGACGCTAAATGGATTAGAACCAGAATATCGCCTTGCCGCTGAGGTCCAGAGGCATAAAAAGTGATTGGCATACCGTTTATACCAATAATAAAGAAAGGGTTATAACAAGCCATGATTATTGATGAAAGTGAATTGAAACTATCGTGCACATTAGCAGGGAGCTAATTGGTAAAGGTGTTTCACATTATCTGATTTCATCCTCAAAATAAGGATCAGAATTTATATTTATATTCCTTATAGATGAAGGATCTGAGCACAGAGAAATTAATTGGCTTGCCTGTGATTCACAGGTATACCGTAAGCAGTGAACATTTGTTAAATGCTTACTCTGTGCAAGCCAGTATTCTAAGGGCTTTGTACTTACCACATTTAATCCTTACAAGTGCCCTTATTTATATCATTTTACAGGTGTTTGATGATTCTAGAGCTAGTTTAAATACCTGATTTATAATGATGTAAAAGATCCCTGGGTGACACAAATGGTTTACAATTAACTGTTCACCTAAAGGTTAGCACTCTTTCTTTAAAATAAATGGTTAAGGGTTCGCCTGCTAACCAAAAAGTCGACAGTGGAACCCACCAGCCTGTTCCTTGGAAACCCTGTGGGGCAGTTAGTCCTACTGTGTCCTCCAGGGCCTCTATGGGTCAGAATCGACTCAACAGCAATGGGGTTATATATAGGCATGTGAGCTTTATTGGCATATAATTCACATACCAAACAATTCACCCACTTAGAATATACAATTCACTGGTTTTTAAATATATTTTCAGTTGTGCAGCCATCACCACAATCAATGTTAGAATATTTTCATCTTCCCAAAAAGAAACCCCATACCCATTAGTAGTCACTCCCTGTTTTCTCCCAAATATATTTTTTCTAGGCAGCCACTGATCTACTTTGTCTTTACGTTGTTGTTAGTTGCCACCAAGTGGTTTCCAATTCATAGTGACCTTGTGTATAACAGAACCAAGTACTGCCTGGCCTTGTGCCATCTTCATGATTATTGGTATGTTGAGTCCATTTTGTTGGATTCAAAATGGCTATTTTGTTAGTCCACCTCACTGAGGGTTTCCCTTTTTTTCAGTGACCTGCTACTTTACCAAACATGTTGTCCTTTTCTAGCAATTGCTCTTACCTGATGGCATGTCCAAAGTAAATGAGCCAAAGTTTCACCATCCTTGCATCTTAGGAATATGCCAGTCGTATTTTCTTTAAGACCGATTTGTTCTTTTGGCAATCCATGATGTATTCAGTGTTCTTTGCCAATACCACAATTTGAAACCATCAAATCTTCTGTCTTCCTTTGTCATTGTCCAGCTTTTGCATGTGATTGAAAAGATCATGGCCTGGATCAGATGTACCTCAGTCATCAAAGTGGCATCTTTGTTTTTGAAAACTTTAATGAGGTCTTTGCAGTGTGTCATTCAGTTTGTTGACTGTTGTCAGGTAATCTCTATAGATTTGTCTATGCCAGATATTTCATGTAAATGCAAATATAGAATATGTGAAATTTTTGTGTCTGGCTTATTTTACTTACGATAATGTTTTCTATTCCCACGTGTCTGTCAGTTTGTTGTACTGTGGGGGCTTGCTTGTTGCTGCGATTCTGGCAGCTATGCCACTGGTATTCAGATGCCAGCAGGGTCACCCATGGAGGACAGGTTTCAGCTGAGCTTCCAGATTAAGACAGACTAGGAAGAAGGACCCAACAGTCTGCTTCTGAAAAGATTTAACCAGTAAAAACCTTATGAATAGCAGTGGAACATTGATTGATATAGTTCTGCAAAATGAGCCTCTCAGTTTGGAAGGCACTCAAAGGATAACTGGGAAGAGCTGCCTCCTCAAAGGAGAGTCGACTTTAATGATGTGGATGGAGTCAAGCTTTCGGGACCTTCATTTGCTCATGTGGCACGACTCAAAATGAGAAGAAACAGCTGCAAACATCCACTAATAATTGGAACATGGAATGTGCAAAGTACGATAGGAAAATTTGAAGTTATCAGAAATGAAATGGAAGGACAGGAACCATCCCCAAAGCCAACTCTTCAGACAGGGATTGGACTGGACAGTGGGTTGGAGAGAGATGCTGGTAAGGAGTGAGCTTCTTGGATCAGGTAGACACTTGAGTCTGTGTTGGCATCTCCTGCCTGGAGGGGAGATGAGAGGGTAGAGGGGATTAGAAGCTGGCAAAATGGACACAAAAAGAGAGAGTGGAGGGAGGGAGCGGGCGGTCTTATTAGGGGGAGATCAATTGCGAGTATGTAGCAAGGTGTATATAAGTTTTTGTGTGAGAGACTGACTTGATTTGTAAACTTTCAGTTAAAGCACAATAAAAATTAAAAAAAGAAAAAATGAAATGGAATGCATGAGCATCGATATCCTAGGCATTAGTGAACTGAAATGTACTGGTATTGGCCATTTTGAATCAGACAGTCATATGATACACCCTGCCAGCAGTGGCAACTTTAAGAGGAATGGCATTCATCATCAAAAAGAACATTTCAAGATCTATCCTGAAGTATGACGCTGTCAGGAATAGAATATCCATATGCCTGCAAAGAAGATCAGTTAATCTGACTATTATCCAAATTTACGTACCAACCACTAAGGCCAAAGATGAAGAAATTGTAGATTTTTACCAACTTCTGCAGTATGAAATTGACAGAACATGCAACCAGGATCCTTGAAAATTACTGGAGATTGGAATCCAAAAGTTGGAAACAAAGAAGAAGGATCAGTAGTTGGAAAGTACGGCCTCGGTGATAGAAATGATGCTGGAAACTGCATGATAGAATTTTGCAAGACCAACAACTTCATTACAAGTACCTTTTTTAACCAACATAAACGGCGATTATACACATGGACCCTACCAGATGGAATACATAGGAATCAAATCAACTACATTTGTGGAAAGAGATGATGGAAAACCTCAATATCATCAGTCAGAACAAGGCCAGGACTGACTGCAGAACAGACCATCAATTGCTCCTATGCAGGTTCAAGTTGAAACTGAAGAAAATTAGAACAAGTCGACAAGAGTCAAAGTATGACCTGAGTATATCCCACCTGAATTTAGAGACCATCTCAAGAAAAAAATTTTTTTTCTTCAAGAATAGATTTGACGTGTTGAACACTAATGAGTGAAGACCAAATGAGTTGTGGAATGACATCAAGGACATCATCCATGAAGAAAGCAAGAGGTCATTGAAAAAGCAGGAAAGAAAGAAAAGAGCAAAATGGATGTCAGAAGAGACTTTGAAACTTGCTCTTGAACGTAGAGTAGCCAAAGTGAAAGGAAGAAATGATAAAGTAAAAGAGTTCAACAAAAGCAGCTTGGGAAGACAAAATAGTATAACAACATATGAAAAGACCTGGAGATGGGAAACCAAAAGAGAAGAACATGCTCTGCATTTCTAGAACTGAAGAAAAAATTCAAGCCTCAAGTTGCCATATTGAAGGATTCTATAGGGAAAGTATTAAATGACTCAGGAAGCATCAAAAGAAGATGGAAGGAATACACAGTCACTATACCAAGAAGAATTGATTGATGTTCAGCCATTTCAGGAGAGACCATATGAGCAAGAACCAGTAGTACTGAAGGAAGAAGTCCAAGCTGCAGTGACGGCATTGGTGAAAAACAAGGCTTCAGGAATTGACGGAATACCAATCGAGATGTTTCAACAGACAGGTTCAGCACTGGAAGTACTTACTTGTCTATGCCAAGAAATTTGGAAGACAGCTACCCAGCCAATTAACTGGAAGAGATCTGTATTTATGCCTAGTCCCAAGAAAGGTGATGCCACCGAATGCGGAAATCATCAAACAATATCATTAATATCACATCCAATCAAAATTTTGCTGAAGATCATTCAAAAGCGGCTACAGCAGCATGTCGACAGGGAACTGCCGGAAATTCAATCTGGATTCAGAAGAGGACGTAGAACCAGGGATATCATTGCTGATATTAGATGGATCCTGGATGAAAGCAGCAAATACCAGAAGGATATTTACCTGTATTTTATTGACTAGGCAAAGGCATTCGACTGTGTGCATCATAACAACTTAATGGATAATGTTGCGAAGAATGCAAATTCCAGAACACTTAATTGTGCTCATGAGGAACCTGTACATAGATCAAGAGGCAGTGTTTCGAACAGAACAAGAAGATACTGCGTGGTTTAGAGTCAGGGAAGGTGTGTGTCAGGGCTGTATCCTTTCAGCATACCTATTCAGTCTGTATGCTGAGCAAATATTCCAAAAAACTGGACTATATGAAGAAGACTGGGGCATCAGGATTGGAGAAAGACTCACTAACAACCTTCGATATGCAGATGACACAACCTTGCTTGCTGA
Organism: Elephas maximus indicus; assembly: GCF_024166365.1. Taxonomy (NCBI): domain Eukaryota; kingdom Metazoa; phylum Chordata; class Mammalia; order Proboscidea; family Elephantidae; genus Elephas; species Elephas maximus. The sequence continues at coordinate 122,527,496 of NC_064822.1, forward strand.
AAGTGAAGAGGACCTAAGCACTTCCCAATGAAGATCAAAGACCATAGTCTTCAGTATGGATTATACCTCAACATAAAGAAAACAAAAATCCTAATAAATGGAGAAAAGATTGAAATCATCAGGGATTTTATTTTACTCGGATCCACAATCAACACCCATGGAATCAGCAGTCAAGAAATCAAAAGATGCACTGCATTGGGCAAATCTGACCTCTTTAAACTGTTGAAAAGTAAAGGTGTCACCTTGAAGACTAGGGTGTGCCTGACGCAAGCCATGGTATTGTCAGTTGCCTCCTATGCATGTGAAAGCTGGACAGTGAACAAAGAAGACCGAAGAAGTATTGATGTCTTTGAATTGTAGTATTGGAGAAGAATATTGAATAAACCATAGAGTGCCAAAAGAGTGAACAAATTTGTCTTGGAAGAAGCACAACCAGAATGCTCCTTAGAAGCAAGGGTGGCGAGACTGCATCTCATGTTGGACATGTTGTCAGGAGGGATCAGTGCCTGGAGAAGGACGTCATGCTGGGTAGAGTGCTAGTGAAAAACGAGGAAGACCCTCAACAAAATGGATTGACACAGCTGCTGCAACAACGGGCTTGAGTTTAACAACGATCATGAGGATGGCGCAGGACAGGGCAGTATTTCGTTCTGTCGTACATAGGGTCGGTATGAGTCAGAGTCGAGTCTGTGGCACCTTAAAAACAACGTGTTCTAGGTTCCTCCATATTACGGTAGGTATCAGTACTTCATTTCATCTTCCATCTTGTTGCTGAATGATAGGCCGTTGTCTAGACACCGCGTTCATTTCGTCTGTTCATCGGTTGGTGAACATTGGATTTGTTTCCGGTTTTTGGCTATTATCCATAATGCTGCTGTGACATTTGTGTACAGATTTTTGTGTAGATGTTTTTATTTCTCGTGGGTGTATACCTAATAGTAGAATTGCTAGGTCAAATGGTCATTCTGTTTAACTATTTGAGGAACTGCTAGACTGTTTATCAAAGCAGCAGTACCATTTTACATTTCTAGTAGCTGTGCCGGAGGGTTCTAATTTCTTTACATCTTGTCAGCACTTGTTATTTTCTGTCTTTTTTATTATAGCCATTGGTGGGTGTGGTAAATCTTGAAATTTTGTTTTTGATGATGAACGTAATACCACTCTTTAATTTGTTACCGGCATAGTAGTAGTAGACCATATGAGTGTTGGAGTCAAAATGATCAATACCAGTCCATTTCAGTTCACTAACACCTAGGATATGGATCTTAAATGATTCCATTTTGTTAATGACAACTTCCAGTTTTCCTTGATTCATTTTGTATGTTTCACATTCCAGTTACTAATGGATGTTGGCTGCTGTTATTGCTCATTTTGAGTCGTGCCACATCAGCAAATGAAGGTACCAAAGGTTACCCTACTTTGAAAGAACTCTTCGAAGTTTTAAAAAGCAGAAGTGTCACTTTGATAACTAAGGTGTGTCTGATGCAAGCTTTGGGCTTTTTAATCACCGTCATATGCATGTGAGGAGCCCTGGTGGCACGGTAGTTAAGAGCTCAGCTGATAACCAAAAGATTGGCAGTTGGAATCCACCAGTCACTCCTTGGAAACCCTATAGGGCATTTATTTCTGCTCTGTCCTGTAGGGTCACTGTAAGTTGGAATCAACTCAGTTGATTGTTTATATGCATGTGAAAGTTGAGTAATGAAAAAGGAAGACATAAGAAGAATTGATGCGTTCAAACTCTGGTGTTGGCAAAAAATACTGAATATACCATGGACTGTCGAAAGAATGAACAAAACAGTCTTAGAAGAGGTACAAATGGAATGTTCCTTAAAGGCAAGAATGGCAAGACTTGGACTTGCTTACTTTGGACATGTCGTCAGAAAAGGCCAGTTAGAAAAGGACATCATGCTCAGTAAAGTACAAGGCCAATGAAAATCAGGAAAACCCTCAATGAGATGAATTTATCCAATAGTCTCAACGATGGACTCAAATGTACCAATGATCATGAAGATGGCACAGGATCATGAAGATAGTACAGGACCAACACAACATTTTGTGTTGTTATAAGTAAAGTCTTCATGAATTAGAGCTGACTTTAGGAAAATGAACAACAACAGCAGTGAGCATGAAGTGGTATCTCATTGTGGTTTTGATTTGCATCGCATTGATGGCTGATGAGGTAGGTCCCTGGGTGGTACAAACAGTTTGAGTTCGGCTGCTAATGGAAGGGTTGGTGGTTTGAACCCACCCAGTTGGCACCATGTAAGAAAGGCCTGGAAACCTGTCTCCATAAAGATTGCAGCAAAGAAAACCTTGTGGAGCTTAGTTCTACTCCAGGGGTAGAACATGGTCGGAATTGACTCAATGGCAACAGTTTTGGTTTTTTTCTTTTGGGTGGTTAATGATGCTGAACATCTTTTCAAATGCTCATTTGCCATTTATATATTTTCTTTGGAGAAATGTCTGCGTACTTACATCCTTTGCCCATTTTTTTGTTGAGTTATCCTTTTTTAATTGAGTTGTAAAAGTTCTGTATATATTCTAGATGTAAGTCCCTTATCAGATATGTGAGTTGCAGAAATTTTCATCGATTCTATAGATTTTCTTTTCGCTCTCTCGGTAATGTCCTTTGATGCTGAAAAGTTTTTAATTTTGATGAATCCCAATTTATCTGTTTTTTTCTTTTGTGGTGTGTGCTTTTGCTGTCATATCTAAGAAAGCTTTGCCTAACCAATGTCATGAAGATTTACTTCTACATTTCTTCTAAGAGTTTTACATTTAGCTTTTACATTTAGGTCTTTGATTCAGTTATTTGTGTAGAGAGTGAGGAAGCAGCCCAATTTCATTCTTCTGCATGTGTTTTTTTTTTTTTAAGCACCATTTGTTAAAAGACTTGTTTCCCAATAGAATTGCCATGGCACTCTTGTCAAAAATCAATTGACTGTAAAAGCGTGGGGTTGTTTCTAGACATTCAATTCTACTCCATTGATCTATATGTCTTTTTTTATGCCGGTACCACACTGTGTTTATTATTGTAGATTTGTAGTAGGTTTTAAAATCTGGGGGTGTGAGTTAACTTCTCATTTTCCAGATTGTTTTTGCCCTCCACTCTTATTAGTTTATACTAGGTTGTCAAAATATTGTTTTATAAATATTATTAAGTATGTGTCAGTATTTCATTAACCCATGTAAGCGATATGCTTCTCTTTAGGCAGCCTGTCTTCTTATTTCCCCTTATTTGAAATTCCCTCCCACTACCCTTATGCCCCCCAAACAAATACATTGTTCATTTTAAGAACATAAAAGCAAGTGTACTAGTTATCAAAGAGGCATTTACAGGATATCTATGGAGGAAGGTGGGACAGCAATTTCAACAGCTGGAAATGGTATGGCATCTTAAAAGAGGTCTAAACCCAAATTTATCTTGTAAGTGAAAGAAGTCATAGAATACCATTCAAATAAAGTTTGAAAGCACACAAAACAGTGTTATATATCGTTTGTAGAAATACAGTTACATAAGAAAAGTATAAAAACATTCATGGAATGATAAATACTGAGTTAAGGGTGAGGCTGTGTACAGGGAGGGAATCCATAGGGGGCCACATTTGTACTTGTAATATTTATTCCCTTAAGCTGCATAATATATATATGAATGCTTGTATTATTTTCTGAACTTTAGTAATATGATATAATTTTAAAAAATAAGTAAAGTTGGATGTAAGGATTTTTAGTTTTAAGGCAGGTTTTCTTACCTCTTTTAAATGCCAAACCCAATTTCTCTAGTGTGTAAAAGTTACACAAAGTAAGCTCAGGGAATTTTATACCATAACAACCGTGACAGTGTCGAACATTGTTAGTTACTCTTTTCTTCTTGCTTCATATATCCTTATCCTGACTTACATGTCAAATATGGTTGCAGGATGTATTTAATATGGGGAGGCATACGTATTTCAGCAGTGATAGTGTATATGTATTTTGAATGGTTAGTTAAAGAACATTTTACTTGACCTCTTTCTTGAGTTCCTTAATTTCTCTCTTAGTTCAGATGCAAAAAGAGATCATAAAAATTGGTGCTTGCTAACTGGTGAATTTAATATACCGAGCAGAAAATAGGTTAGAAATGCCTGAAATCTAAAAATTAAGACATTTTAAAAAAGGCAGAGCAGGCCATTGGTTCACTTAAAAGAACATCATCATTTTCTTTGGTTACTTTTTACTCAAACAGTGAAATTCAGAGTTTTAGTTTGTGGTACTTAAAATGTCAGTGAAATACCTGGTTTATAATTATTTTAAATACTAAATATTGTCTGTTATGGATTGAATTATGTCTCCCCATGATGTGTGTCAACTTGGCTAGTCCATGATTCTCAGTATTGTGTGATTGTCCACCATTTTGTATCTGTTGTGATTTCCTTGTGTAAATCCTACCTCTACAATGTTAAGGAGGCAGAATTAAAGGCAGTTATGTTAACTGGAAACCCTGGTGGTGTAGTGGTTAAGTGCTACGGCTGCTAACCAAAGGGTCGGCAGTTCAAATCCTCCAGGCGCTCCTTGGAAACTGTATGGGGCAGTTCTACTCTGTCCTGTAGGGTCGCTATGAGTCAGAATTGACTCGATGGCACTGGGTTTGGTTTTTTTTTTTTTGTTTTATGTTAACTGAGATTGCAAGATTAGGTTTTATTTTGAGTCAGTCTCTTTGGAGATTTAAGAGAGAGAAGCAGAGCAGAGAGGGGACCTCATTACCACCAAGCAAGAAGACCAAGGAGTGCGCGTCCTTTGGACTTAAGGTCCCTGCGCTGAGAAGCTCCTAGACCAGGGGAAGATTGATAACAAGGGCCTTTCCTCAGAGAAAGAGCCGGCAGAGAGAAAAAGCCTTCCCCTGGAGCTGGCACACTGAATTTGCACTTCTAGCCCCCTAGAGTGTGAAAAAATAAATTTCTGTTAAAGCTATCTACTTGTGGTATTTCTGTTGTAGCAGCGCTAGATAACTAAGGCATTATCAATATTTTTGTTTTTGTCAGGTGCCACCAAGTCTGTTCCAACTCATAGGGACCCTACACGCAACAGAATGAAACACTGCCCAGTCCTGTGCCATCCTCACAATTGTTGCTGTGCTTGAGCCAATTGTTGCAGCCACTTTGTCAGTACATCTTGTTGAGGGTCTTCCTCTTTTTCACTGACCCTCTACTTTACCAAGCATGATGTCCTTCTGCAGGGACTTATCCCTCCTGACAACATGTCCAAAGTATGTGAGATGTAATTTCGCCATCCTTACTTCTAAGGAGCGTTCTGGTTGTACTTCCTCCAGGACAGATTTGTTTGTTCTTTTGGCAGTCCATGGTATATTCAGTATTCTTCTCCAGCACCACAACTCGAAGGTGTCAGTTCTTCTTCTGTCTTCCTTATTCATTGTCCAGCTTTCACATGCATATGAGGCAGTTGAAAACACCATGGCTTTGGTCAGGCGCACTTTAGTACTCAAGGTGACATCTTTGCTTTTTAACACTTGAAAGAGATCTCTTGCAGCTGATCTGCCCAGTGCAGGGCGTCTTTTGATTTCTTGACTACTGCTTCCCTGGGTGTTGGTTGTGGAATTAAGTCAGATTAAATCCTTGACAACCTCAGCCTTTTCTCTTTTTATCATGGAGTTACTTATTAGTCCAGTTATGAGAATTTTTGTTTCCTTTATGTTGAGGTATAATCCATACTGAAGGCTGTGGTCTTTGGTCTTCATCATTAAGTGTCACTATTTTTTTTATTACCTTAGTATTAAAAATGGTTTAATGTTCTCACGACTCAAGTGTAATTTAAACAATATTTCATTAAATAAAGGGATTAGCCATAAACGTGAATTACATGCGGAATTGTTTGTGTTATTAATTCTGCAAAAGAGAGTTATAGATGCTTTTCTGAGATTGATGGTGCTGTGTTGAATTGGACTGAGATTTTTGTCTACTTTCTCCTTCAAAAGGATGTATTATACCTACTCTGCAGAAAGGTAGGATTTATTTTTTTAATACTAGATTATATTTTAAGCAGTATTACGCAGTGACGTTCATCTGAAAGTTGATGTGTACTCATCAAAAAAAAAATAGAACTATGCTTTCACTGCCCCTGTGGTTTTCTAAGCCCTGCTATTAGGATTTCCCCATATTGTTTTTAAACTTCTTTATATCTAGAACTATTTCTAAATCATTTATTGGTCGCTCTATGTCTTTTTTAAATTTGCTTCTAGTGTGTGTGAAAAAACATCAAACAACTTTGAAACTCTTGTATCTTCCCCTCTCAAAAAATTATGGCCTTTTAAAATTCTTTTTTACAAAAAAATTATGGTAAATATATATGTAATAAAGTTTACCATCTTAACCATTTTTAAGTTTACAGTGTAATGGCATGAAGTACACTCATGATGTTGTAAAATCATTGCTGTTAGTTGCTATCGTTGAGTCAATTCTGACTCACAGCGGGTGACCATGAGCACAGAGTTGTACTGTTCCATAGAGTTTTTAAGGCTGTGACTGTTTGGAAGCAGATCACCAGTCCTTACTTCCAAAGCACCTCTGGGTGGGTTCGGACTGCCAACCCTTCAGCTAGCAGTCAAATGCCCAGCCATTTGCACCACCATTTCCAGAACTTTTTCATCACTCCAAATAGAACCTCTACCCACTAAACTGTAATGCTCCTTCTTCCCTACCCCACCCCCACTCCTCAGCCCTTGGTAACTTCTAATCTACTTTCTGTCTCTGTGAATTTGCCTAATCTAGATGTCTTATGGAAACCCTGGTGGCGTAGTAGTTAAGTGCTACGGCTGCTAACCAAAGGTTCGGCAGTTCGAATCTTCCAGGTGCTCCATGGAAACTCTATGGGGCAGTTCTACTCTGTCCTGTAGGGTCGCTGTGAGTCAGAATCGACTCGATGGCACTGGGTTTGGTTTTTCGGTTTGGTTTAGATATCTTATGGAAACCCTGATGGCGTAGTGGTTAAGAGCTATGACTGCTAACCAATAGGTTGACGGTTTGAATCCACCAGGCACTCCCTGGAAACTCTATGGGGCAGCTCTGCTCTGTCCTGTAGGGTCACTATGAGTCAGAATCGACTCAATGGCAGTGGGTTTGGTTTAGATATTTTATAAAAGTGGAATTATACATTATTTTTCATTTTGTGTCTGACTTATTTCACTCAGCATAATATTTTTAAGGTTCATCCATATTGTAGCATGTATCAGAACTTCATTTCTTTTTATAACTGAATAATATTCCATTACATTTTTATACAGTATTTTGTTTATCCATTCATCAGTTGATGGACACTTGGATTATTTCCATCTTTTGGCTGTTGTGAATAATGCTGCTGTGAACATTGGTATACATGGCTTTGAGTTACTGTCTAGTGTCCTTTCCTTTCAGCCTTAAGGGCTCCCTGTAACGTTTTTTGTAGGGCAAACCTATGAGTAAAAAAATTCCCTCAGCTTTGGTTTATCTGGAAATGTCTTAATTTCCCCATTTTTGATGGGTAGGATTCTTAGTTGACAATTTTTTTTTATTTCAGGATTTTAAATGTATCTTCCCACAGCCTCCTGGCCTTCCTGATTTATGATCAGAAATCAGCTGTTAATCTTACTCAGGATCCCTTGTACATGCAGAGTTGCTTCTGTCTTACTGCTCTCAAGATTTTCTCTTTTGTTTTCAATTGTTTGATTAGAATGTTTTGGCACGGTTCTCTTTGAGTTTATCTCGCTTGGAGTACCCTGCATGACATAATCAGTTTGAACTTGACTACTCATCAAGTGGTTGGTGTTTCGAACCCATCCAGGGGTGCAGTGGAAGAAAGGCCTGGTGATCTCTTCCATAAAGATTACAGCCAAGAAAACCATATGGAGCTAACTTCTAGTCTGTAACACATGGGCTCACCATGAGTCAGAATCAACTCAACGAGTTTGGTTTTGTTTTTTGTTTGGAGTTTGTTGAACTTATTGGATGTGTATGTTCATGTCTTTCATCAGATTTGGGAAGCTTTGGGCCATTATTTTTTCAAGTATTTTTCTTCCCCTTTATCTCTCTCCTTGTGGGATTCCTATGACGCGTATGTCGGTACACTTCATGCTGTCGTCCCTCAGGTCTCTCAGGGTCTGTTCATTTTTCCTCATTCTGTTTTCTTTCTGCTCCTCAGACTATGTAATTTCAATTGCCTTATCTTCAGGTTTACTGATTGTTCTGCCTGCTCAAATCTGCCATTGAAACCCTCTTGTTGTTGTTAGGTGCCGTTGAGTCGGTTCCGACTCATAGCGACCCTATGCACAACAGGATGAAACACTGCCTGGTCCTGAACCATCCTTACAATCATTGTTATGCTTGAGCTCATTGTTGCAGTCACTGTGTCAATCCACCTCGTTGAGGGTCTTCCTCTTTTCCACTGACCCTGTACTCTGCCAAGCATGATGGACTGTTTGGAAGCAGATCACCAGTCCTTACTTCCAAAGCACCTCTGGGTGGGTTCGGACTGCCAACCCTTCAGCTAGCAGTCAAATGCCCAGCCATTTGCACCACCATTTCCAGAACTTCTCCAGGAACTGATCCCCCCACGTGTCTGTCAGTTTGTCGTACTGTGGGGGCTTGCATGTTGCTGTGATGCTGGAAGCTATGCCACTGGTATTCAGATACCAGCAGGGTCACCCATGGAGGACAGGTTTCAGCTGAGCTTCCAGACTAAGACAGACTGGGAAGAAGGACCCAGCAGTCTACTTCTGAAAAGCATTAGCCAGTGAAAACCTTATAAATAGCAGCAGAACATTGTCTGATATAGTGCTGGAAGATGAGCCCCCCAGGTTGGAAGACACTCAGAAGATGACTGGGGAAGAGCTGCCTCCTCAAAGTAGTGTTGACCTTAATGACGTGGATGGAGTAAAGCTTTCGGGACCTTCATTTGCTGACGTGGCGCGACTCAAAATGAGAAGAAACAGCTGCAGACATCCATTAATAATCAGAACCTGGAATGTACAAAGTATGAATCTGGGAAAATTGGAAATCGTCAAAAATGAAATGGAATGCATAAACATCGATATCCTAGGCATTAATGAGCTGAAGTGGACTGGTTTTGGCCATTTTGAATTGGACAATCATATAGTCTACTATGCTGGGATTGACAAGTTGGATAGGAATGGTGTTGCATTCATCGTCAAAAAGAATGTTTCAAGATCTATCCTGAAGTACAACGCTGTCAGTGATAGGATCATATCCGTATGCCTACAAGGAAGACCAGTTAATACGACTATTATTCAAATTTACGCACCAACCACTAGAGCCAAAGATGAAGAAATGGAAGATTTTTATCAGCTGCTGCAGTCTGAAATTGATTGAATATGCAGTCAAGATGCATTGATAATTACTGGCGATTGGAATGTGAAAGTTGGAAACGAAGAAGGATCGGTAGTTGGAAAATATGGCCTTAGTGATAGAAATAATGCCAGAGAGCGAATGATAGAATTTTGCAAGACCGACGACTTCTTCATTGCAAATACCTTCTTTCACCAACATAAGTGGCTACTTTTTTATACACATGGACCTTGCCAGATTGAACACACAGAAATCAAATTGACTACATCTGTGGAAACAGACAATGGAAAAGCTCAATATCATCAGTCAGAACAAGGCGAGGGGCTGACTGTGGAACACACCATCCATTGCTCATATGCAAGTTCAAGCTGAAACTGAGGAAAATCAGAGGAAGTCCACGAGAGCCAAAATATGACCTTGAGTATATCCCACCTGAATTTGGAGACCATCTCAAGAATAGATTTGACACATTGAACACTAGTGAAACCCTCTAGTAAATTTATTCAGCTATTGTACTTTTTATAACCAGAAGTTTTACCTGGTTCTTTTTTGTAATTTCTATCTCTTCACTGAGATGTATTTGTTCATATATTGTTCTCCTGGTTTTCTTTTTGTCCGTGCTTTTTTTTTTTTTTTTTCCTTTAGCTCACTGAGCATATTTAAGACAATTGACTTAATGTCTTTGACTAGTAATTCCAATGTCTAGGCTTCCAGTGCTTTCTGTCAAGTTCCTTTTTTCCTGTGAATGATCTGTACTTACCTATTCCTTGTATGTTTTGTAATATTTTGAGAGCTGGCCATTTTGAGTATTGGAAATCAGATTCTCCCTTTCATCAGGGATTGCTGATTTTTGCTTGTGGAAGGCTGTAATCATCTGTTGTTTTAGTGACCTTTCTAGACTGTTTTTGCAAAGTATGTATTCCTTGTTGGGTGTGCTCACTAGCACTTTCGTTCCATTATTTCTGTCATCAGCAAGTGACCTGACAGATACTTCTTTAAATGTTTGTATCTCTCCTACCCACCGAAAAAAGGGTGCCTTTTTCTTTAAATCTCATAGCTGCTTGGCACAAAGGGGCTGAAACAAAACAATGTCAAAACAAAGGTCAGTATCTGTGCTGGTCCCTCAGGGAATAGTCAGACCAAAATGCACAAGCCCAAATTTTTGGAGGGCAGTGTCTTTGCTGCATTCCCTGGCACCAGCAGCCACTCCAGGAATGCAGGCTACCATCCTACATCTGCAAGGGGCTGAGAAATCAGGAATGGTGGCTTGTTTTGTGCACGCCACTTTCTGGAGCTATTGGAAGTTACTCTGTTCAGGCAACAATACAAATTATCTTTCTTGATGTCTTTAGCATATTTAGCACCATAAAATTTAGACCTTTTTGAAATGCTCAGAATAACAAATTTTTAAGTAAGTTTCTGATTTATTGAGCATTTCACATGTATTTGATCCTCCCAATAATCATGGGAGGTATTCCCAGCAGCCTTCAAAACCAAACTCACTGTCGAGTCAATTCTGACTCATAGCAACCCTATCGGACAGAGTAGAACTGCCCTATAGGGTTTCCAAGGAGCAGCTGGTGGATTCGAACCGCTGATCCTTTGGTCAGCAGCCATGCTCTTAACCACTACACCACCAAGGCTTCATAAAAACTTCTGTAGTTAAACTATATTTGTATTTATGTTAATATGTTTGTTTATTTTGTATGTGTTCTTTTTTAACTTTTTTTTTTACTCAGCATTGTATTTTTGAGATTTATCCATGTTAATACATGCAGTTCTATGTTTCATTTCAATTTTTAATGTATTCCATAGTATGAGTAATGAATATTAGCTTTTTTTCCAAATTATTATTCTTATAAATTATGCTGTAGGACATACTCTTTTAGTTTTATTCTCGTATGTTCAGGGATTTCTATAGGGTAGAAACTTAGCAGTGGCATTAAATAATTGTATGGTGTGCATCTTTAATAGGTATTCCCACATGTTTCTCCACTTCACGCCCCACCAGCAGGCAGTGAGTGTACCAGTCCTGGCTCCCCTACATGTCTTCCCACCAGCAGGCAGTGAGTGTACCACTCCCGGCTCCCCAACACGTCTTCCCACCAGCAGGCAGTGAGTGTACCAGTCCCGGCTCCCCTGCACGTCTTCCCACCAGCAGGCAGTGAGTGTACCAGTCCCGGCTCCCCTGCACGTCTTCCCACCAGCAGGCAGTGAGTGTACCACTCCCGGCTCCCCTACACGTCTTCCCACCAGCAGGCAGTGAGTGTACCAGTCCCGGCTCCCCAACACGTCTTCCCACCAGCAGGCAGTGAGTGTACCAGTCCCGGCTCCCCAACACGTCTTCCCACCAGCAGGCAGTGAGTGTACCAGTCCCGGCTCCCCTGCACGTCTTCCCACCAGCAGGCAGTGAGTGTACCAGTCCCGGCTCCCCGGCACGTCTTCCCACCAGCAGGCAGTGAGTGTACCAGTCCCGGCGCCCCGGCACGTCTTCCCACCAGCAGGCAGTGAGTGTACCAGTCCCGGCTCCCCTGCACGTCTTCCCACCAGCAGGCAGTGAGTGTACCAGTCCCGGCTCCCCTGCACGTCTTCCCACCAGCAGGCAGTGAGTGTACCAGTCCCGGCTCCCCTGCACGTCTTCCCACCAGCAGGCAGTGAGTGTACCAGTCCCGGCTCCCCTGCACGTCTTCCCACCAGCAGGCAGTGAGTGTACCAGTCCCGGCTCCCCTGCACGTCCTCCCACCAGCAGGCAGTGAGTGTACCAGTCCTGGCTCCCCTACACATCTTCACCACCTTTGGGATCGGCGACCAATGTGCATGTGCTTGTGTTTACTTCCTGGGAATGATACCATAGGTCTCTGTAGTGTTAATTTGCATTTTCCCCGTTGCTAATGAGGTTGAGCATCTTTCACACGTTTAAAGGCTCTTCTGATTCACTGGGAAACCCTGGTGGTATAGTGGTTAAGTGCTACGGCTGCTAACCAAAGGGTCGGCAGTTCGAATCCGCCAGGCGCTCCTTGGAAACTCTATGGGGTAGTTCTACTCTGTCCCATAGGGTCGCTATGAGTCAGAATCGACTCGACGGCACTGGGTTTGGTTTTTTTGTTCTGATTCATATCCTGTAAATTTTCCATTTTTTATTTTTAAAACTAATTTAAAGGAGTTGTTTGTATATTCTGGAGTCTAATCCTTTATTGGTTATATGCAGTATAAGTATTTTCCCCAGTCTGTATCTTATCGCTTTACTTGGGCTTTGCGGTGTCTTTTGTTGAACAGAAGCTTTTCATTTTTAACAGCAAGTTTTCTTTAAGATGTTTTTGCTTTTTGTCTTAACACTTTGTATATTCTAAGGTAACAAAGATTTTCTCCTATATTTAAAAAATTTATACTTTTATTTTCACATTTAGGTTTTTAGTTCATCTGGAATTTACTTTTGTACAGTTCCTTCTGGTGTAATGTGGCATGTGTTCCATGCTGTGTAAAATCACACAATAAAAACCACAGGGCATATAGGAAAAAGAGAGTTGGGGCACAACACTCAAAAGCTTTGTCAGTAACACGTTAAAAAAAAACACCTAAAAATGGTAACCCGGTATTATATATGTCATATGATTACAAAATACATAAATACTACAATAAATATGTCACTTTACCTTGAAAGGAGGCTTGGTGGCACAACTATTAAGAGCTCTGGCTGCTAACCAAAAGGTCAGCAGTTTGAATCTACCAGTTGCTCCTTGGAAACCCTGTAGGGTGACTGTAGTCAGAATCGACTCGACAGCGATGGTTTTTTTTACCTTGAAAAAGAAGTTTGCTTGTGGAAGTGGCATTCAGAAGAGTTGCAACTTGTGAGTTACTGCGAAGTGGTGAAGGGAGAGTAATCTGAAATCTGCCAGAAAGTTATAACAACAGATGTGGAGGATGTGGTTCCTAGTATACAAGGCGGATTTAAGTAGCAGGCAGGTGTTAGAGGTGTGTGTGTGCATTCCTACGTGGCTCAGTACAGCTAGGTAATTTTCTGAGTTCACCTAGTGTATCTGGAACAGAGCTAGGACTAGGGTAAGGCAGGTGAGGTCCCTAGGGCACAAAATTTAAGAGACTCCGACTCTTGGGTTCCTAGACATCTTGCTTCCTTACCCTGGTCCTCTCCCTACTTGTTGTGGAAATAGTGCTTAAACATATACTGAAATTCGTGTTACACTCAAATTGTTCCCAAATACATCAATCTACATTGTAACATATCCAAGTTTCTGAAACAAACATTAAAGCAGAACTGATTGCGTATGTGAGATACCTGACCCAAAACCCACTGCCGTCAAGTTGATGCCAACCCATAGCAACCCTATGAGACAGAGTAGAACTGCCCCGTAGAGTTTCCAGGGAACGCCTGGTGAATTCAAACTGCCAGCCTTTTGGTTATAAGCTGTAGCTCTTAACCAGCACACCACCAGGGTTTGCATATGTGAGATAGAGGTCTAATTTCTTTTTCCCGTTTGCATAGTCATCTGTCCCAGTGCTTTTTATAGAGATAAGCCATCATTCCCCACAAGTTTGTAATGATGCTTTTGCCATATAGCATATCTCCACATATATGTGAGTCTGGTTCTTGTTTCTTTGTGCTGTTTTTCACTGGTCTTTTTGTTCACGTTTTTTTTAATCTCAGCTCTGCCACTAACTTTGTAACCTTGGGCAAGTTAATTTCTCAGTGCCTCTATACCTCATCTATGAAATTATGATAATACCTACTTCATGTTGGAGCCCTGGTGACGAAGCAGTTAAGAGCTATGACTGCCAACTAAGAGGTGGGCAGTTCAAATCCACCATGGCAACTCCTTGGAAACCTTATGGGGCAGTTCTACTCTGTCCTATAAGGTCACTATGAGTCGGAATCAACTCGATGGCGATGGATTTGGTTTTTGGTTTTATGGGTAGCTTATTTTTTTTTATATATAAGGAGTAAATGAGCCAATACATGAAAGTGCTTAGAAGTATGCACCCGGCCCAAGAGTAGAGCCCAAATGTTAAAAATTTTATTATTATTAAAAATAATTTGTACTGCCTGATAAAGAGTCTTGATATCTAGTAGACTGAGATTGCCACCTTGTTCTTCCTCTTCCAAACTGGGGGGATTTATGGACGACTTCCTTGAGAAAGTGACATTTAAGCTATCTGAGAGATAATAGCAGTTAACTAGCTGTTGAGGAGAATAGGGGAATATTCTAGGCAGAAGTAACCTTTTTTGACAGGAAAATGGTCTGTCAAAGAACTGAAAGAAGGCTCTTGGGTTCTTGTAGCTGAATCTCAACACAAAGAAAAGTAATGCTAGGTAGGCAGGAGCAGACCAGACCAGGGCTCCTGATATTTCTTAGAGATAAGAAAGAATGTTCTTGTTGCCATCGAGTCGGTTCTGTTTCACGGAGACCTGATGTATGCAGAGTAGAACTGCTCCATAGTGTTTTCAAGGGTGTGGCTTTTTCGAAGCAGATTGCCAGGCTTGTCTTCGAGGCACCTCTGGGTGGGTTCGAACTACCAGTCATTCAACTAGTAAAGTGCTTAACCGTTGATGCCACACCAGGACTCCTAAGGAAGAACAAAAGTCGTGAAATATCAATCTTTACAGAGAGTTGTAACTTTAAAAAAGAACTCAAAAGCTAAAATCTGGACCCTGATGGGATACCAAGGATAAAGAGTGCTGTTGAGGGTGTATAAATTCAGGTCTTTGTTCACTTATTTGTAGTCTTTATGATTTATTGATTCTGTTCCACACTTTCTGTGTTCAGATTGAGAACTCTTAGAATTTTGGCAGGTTTCATAAATTAGGGGTAGAGTTTTTATAGTACAGCAAATCTATAAAAATGCCTTAAAATAGAATTTTTTTCATTTGTCTACTCCATCTGATCTTGTTGCTTTTCATACATATACCTAACAAGACTACACATTATTTCTGAAGTAGATGTTCCTATTTTTTCTATTTACCTGGTGTTTCATTGCCACAAAATTCTATAAAAAGATAAAGATGGCCTTTGATAGAGACATGATACCTTTTTTCAATTGAAGGAAGTGTTGAAAAATATTCATCAAATGGAAAAGTTTCATCTGATAGTATCATTATACAGAAAGTAGCCATTTCAAGATCTAGTGAAAGGAGTTGACCTACAAATTTATGGCAGCAGATGGATACTGTCAAGTACAAACCTCCAATATAACTGTATAGGATTTACTAAGCCCTTTAATAGATGAAATTCCATCTTTTAAAAATATCTCAAGTAAATATAAGTAGAATTTTGTTGCTGTTCCACAAATAATTTTTAATGTAAGCTTTATAAGTGACACTTTAAATTATAGTGGTATTGTTATGTCAAGTCTGTATTTCCATTTTCTATGCATATGTCATTAATTGTTTATGGAAATTAATTGAGGAATGTGCATGTCCCTTTTCAAAGCAAAAGCCAGTAAGTACTTATGAAAATTATTGGGAGTTATTATTATCTACCCTCCCAAAAGTGAGCATACCCAAACAGTTTTATGTGCAAGTACTACCAAATCTTCAAGGAACAGATATTCCCTGTCCTTGTAAACTACTTTTTTTGGAAAATGGAAGAAGAAAAACCAAAGTAAAGCCCACTGCTGTCTTTTCTGACTCATAACGACCCCATAGAGTTTCTGAGGCTATAAGTCTCTACGGAAGCAGATAGCCACATCTTTCTCCCACAGAGTTGCTGGTGGTTTTGAACTGTGGACCTTTTGGTTAGCAGTCAGTCACTTTAACCACTGTGCTACCAGGGCTCCTAGAAGAACAAAAGCTTCTTTAATTTTGTACAGCAAAGTAAAGGAGAAAAATCTTGATAAGTTCATAAAATTTTTTATCACATTTATCACTTATTCGTGATGGTCTAAACAAATGTTGAATAGAAGGGAACATCTTGAACTTAATAAACAGTATTTATCAAAAACATACTGCGAATATCTTACATAGTGGTAAAACTTTAAAATTATTTCCATTAAAATGGAGACCAATGATGTTTTCAGTCTCTTCACCTGTATTATTTTAGAAGTCCTAGTCAGTAATAGTTGTTATGTGCCATCAAGTCAATTCTGACTCTTAGAGATCCTATATGACAGAGTAGAGCTGCCCATAGGATTTCCTAGGCTGTAATCTTCATGGGAAACCCTGGTGGTGTAGTGGTTAAGTGCTACAGCTGCTAACCAAAGGGTCGGCAGTTCGAATCCGCCAGGCGCTCCTTGGAAACTCTATGGGGCAGTTCTACTCTGTCCTATAGGGTCGCTATGAGTCGGAATCGACTCGACAGCACTGGGTTTTGTTTTTTGGTTTTAATCTTCATGGGAGCAGACCAGCAGGTCTTTTCTCCCACAGAGCCACTGGTGGGTTCAAACCACTGATCTTTAGCAGCTGAGTACCACCAGGGCTCCTTCAGCCAATGATTAGGTAAGAAAGGTAGGAATAGAATTAGAAAGGAAAAGATAAAACATATTATTTGCAGCACTTTGACCTTTTACATAGAAAAGTCCAAGAGAATCTACAAAGAAATAGAATTAAGAGTGTAGCAGGCTACTGGATATAAGAGTAAGCAGTTTATAAAATTAATCATTTCTGTGCATCAACAACAGTTATAAAACATGATTAAAGAAAAAAAAAGTAAAATTCAGAATAGCAAAAACCTATAAGGTTCCTAGGGATAAATCATAACAAAAATAAGTACACTTACTCCTTACTTATCGACTCATTATCCGACATTTCACATTAACGACAATAGTAAAAAATCTATCCAACCGTATTGTGCATTAATAGTGTATGTCTTGGCTGTAACAGATGCCGAGTTGTAAGACAAGAGTAACTCTAGCTTTGATGGTTAAGATTATGTGTCAGCAAGACTGGACAATGATTCTCAGTTTTTTGGCTGTTATATAGTGATGCAATTTGGCAGCTATGTAATGATGTAGTCATCCTGCTTTTTGTGATTTGATGTGGTCATTCATTTTTGCATAACTATGATTTTCGCATAATGATCTGGTCTTTGGAACCTAACCATGTCGATAAGTGAGGAGTGGGTATAATATCTTTATGGGAAAAAATGATAACACTTTAATGAAAGACATTAAATAATACCTGAGTAAATGGAGAGATCTGCCATGCCTGTACATGAGAAGACTTCATATTATAAAGATGGCAGTTCTTCCCAAATTACAAGTTCAGTGCAATTCCAGTAAAAATCTTAATAGAGTTTTTTTGTGGAACTTGATAAACTGATTCTAAAAGTTTTATGAAAAAGCAGATAGCCAAGGATAGCTAAGACAATTTGCAAGAACAACAACAAGCTGGGGGGAGGGAGGGACTTGGCCTAAAAAACACCAAGATTAAAGTAATTAAGACATTATGAAATTGGCACAAGGATAGACAAATATATGGATGGAATAGAACAAATGCCACATAGTGAGACATTTCTTTGCAGGAAACCAAATAAAATGTCAGAGTATCTTGTTTAAAAAGGCAAGGGAGGAAGCATAAGCATTGTTTTAGTGGATGATATACAATTAACTATAATTTTCCTTATTGTCAATTTAATGCATAAAACCATTGCTAGTCTAGCATATTTTATTTTAGAGAAAAAAAAAATGTTTTTCTGAAGACTTAGTCCTCAGCTCTTTTTTTCTCACAAATCTTAAATTGGAGGTTTTCAGTTATATAACCCTGACAGTGGGTTTGGAGTATTTACTAGTACATAGCCAATACTTCATACCCACCCATAGGTATCAAAGTACTGATAAATATTCTTTAAAAATTGTAAGCTTTTGTTAGTTCACTGCCTTTGCTTCAGCTGCTTTCATACATAACTGTAGGTTTTCATTCTTATAGTACTGTGTGTAGTAAGTGCAGAAATATTAGAAAGGTGATCTCCTAAAAAATTTGTTACCTATATTATTACAATATGATTTTTAAACAGCTCATTAACCTGTACTTTTGATTTTTTTTGCCATTGTACCTGGTAAAATGTGGGGAAAAGGTTTCTGGAAAATAAATTTAAAAGAATTATGAACCAGTAGCACAGCAATATTTCATGATAGAGTCAGAATAAATTTGTAAAGTCTTCTAGATTTATGTTTTTTATGCTTTCTTTGCTAATAAACCTTTATTTTGATTGATGAGAAGTTAATTCTGGGTATTGGAAAATAAGATGAATATAGTTTCAGTAATGCTTATGGTACTTCATGTGTCACACTTTTGAATCGATCAGAAACCAATGCTGCTTACCCCCGCAGATTTTACTACTATGTGAGGAACAGAGACAGTATTATTATTAACATTTGTTGGTAAAGAAGCTAATTGTTTTAAAATTTTTTAAAAGATTTATTATAATTATTATAATCAACCTTTCAAACCTTTTAATAACCAGTTTTCCCTATCCCCAAAAAGATATATACAGGAAAATGTGTAAAAATGAACATACTGTGTTTGCAGGTTTCTTACAAGAGAACCATTTTCATATTTCTTTATATTTTACCACTTTGTATTTTAAATTTTCTTTTGATAGGTATGATTACTACTTAAGTTTTTCTTCCATTGATAGGTATTTTATTGAATACTTATTATACCCACTCCTCACCACTCGTCACTTATCAACATGTTTAGGTTCCAAAGACCAGGTCATTGGGTGAAAAATCAATGTTATGCAAAAATGGAGGATGACTAAATCATTACATAGCTGCCAAACCACTGAGAATCATGCCTCAGCCAAGTTGACACGTAACCTTAGTCATCACAGACAGCGTTACTCTTGGCTTGCACTTCGGCGCTCGTTACTGCCAGATGTGCATCGTTAATGTGCAAAATAGTGACGTGGTAGATTTTTTTATTATCGTCATAAATGCAAAATGCCGGATAATGAGATAGTTGATGAGTGAGGAGTGTTGTTATTGTTAGGTGCCGTTGAGTCGGTTCTGACTCATAGCAGCCCTGTGTACGACAGAACAAAACCCTGCCTAGTCCTGCAATGCTCATGAGCGTTGTTATGCTTGAGCCCATTTTTGCAGCCACTCTGTCAGTCAAGTGAGGAGTAGATGTACGTACCTTGCCTTTTTCTTTTTTTTTTTAAGCACAGTTAGGGATTTTTTTTTTTAATGTGTATGGTAGTACTTGTCTTCAAGTGGTAGAGATTTATAGAACAATAGAAGTAATACTTTACATAAGTATTTTTCTTCCAAATACTAAGTGGCGTTAGAGTTATTCTCAATAATCATTTGAAGTAGGCATGAGCTGTAATATAAAAGAAGTGCCAAAAATAGATGGCTCTTTTGATGTTCCTTGTATTTCCAGATATTTTTCTTAACTGATTTCTTTTTTTCTTTTCTAGGTACCTAGTTGATAGTCGCTGGTTCAAACAGTGGAAAAAATATGTTGGTTTTGACAGTTGGGACAAATATCAAATGGGAGATCAAAATGTATACCCTGGACCCATTGATAACTCTGGACTTCTGAAAGGTCGTGATTTCCTTCTTTAGTCAAATTGTGAAAGTGTTAACTTCAGTGAATGTAATATGGAAAATGTTAATGTAAATAAATTGATAAGTTAGGAATTTCTTTGCATTATAAATTTGGTCTAAGGAACTCACATTATCCTGTCATAATTATTACTCCGCATCCTGGCAGATTTTGTTTTTCATTTATGGTATATTAAGGGTTTATTGTCTAAACCTTTTAATGAAGAATGTAAATTGGAAAATACTATCTTATTTTGGGGAAGTGTTTTTTCTAACGGACGCATGATATTTTTTTAAAGTTGGGCAGCACTGATACATGTTTACGTTCCTGAATTTTTACATTAAGCTTCTACAACTCCCAGTACTTGCCAGCCCCTCTATACCTTCCATTGTATTTTATTTAAAGAAAATAAAACGTAAGTGCCAGAATTTTCACTTCTGGCCAAGATGATTAACAGGGACAGAATTTAGCCTTCTATCTGAATAAACTAAAAAGCTAACAAATATATGACACAGTAGTTTTCAAAACATATGACAGCAGGCAACAAAGGACAGTGATCCCCAGGAGATGGGAAATAAACAAGATGAGCCCTATGTTTGCTTCATCTTACCTCTTTGAGAGAGTTTCCAAGACACAGCACAGGGAAGGGAAACACTGGTGGAGCCCAAGGCTGCTAGAGTTTTCAGGGTACAGTCCCAGAGGAGAGCAAACAATGCAGAAAGACCTGGAAATCTGCAGAGGGTCTCTCTCAAGACTTCAGCTGTTAGTCAACACATGCATGTAAGAATGCACCAGGGAAAGAATAACCTGAAAGGATTAGACGGAACAATCTTTGGGATTTATATAGGACCAGGAATAGTGTTCCAGCATACAAAAAGGAAAATCTCATAGTTCACAGGGTAGATTAGTAGTGAGAATGGTTTTGCATATGTACGGGACAAAATTAATTCTAGACTAAAAGTTGTTCTGGTCCTGCTTAACCTGAAAGCATCAAACCATATCTAAATAACTGTCTCAGAACAAAACTCAAGAGTACTTATAGGAATACAAAAATATATAGCGTACAACAACATAAAATTTGTGATGTGTGGGATCCAATCAAATATTACCTGGCATGCAAAGTAGCAGGAAAATACAACCCACAATGAGGAGAAATATTAATCTTTTAAAAATCAAAAAGAAGGTTGGAAAGGGGAGCAAAGAACTGATGGGAGAAATGAAAAACAAATAGCAAGATGGTAGATTTATTTAAGGTACAGACTGTAAGATTAGATAGAAGACCAAACTATGTGCTGTGTTTAGCAAACCTACTTTAAATATATCAGAAGTAAAAGCTCGAAATAAATATGCCATGCTGTGGTGAGCAGAATTCTAAGAATAATTCCCCAAAACCCTCACTCTTGTATAATGCTCTCCCTTTTGAGTGTGGGTGGAACCTGTGAATAGGATGAAAAATCACTTCCAAGATCATTATATAGCAAATGGCAGATCATGCAGGTGAGTTTAATCTAGTAACAGGAGCCTTTTTGAAGCAGAGAGTTTTCCCTGGCTAGTGGCAGAAGAGGAAGTTCGAGATTCAGAGCATGAGAAGGACTCCTTACACTCTTGCTGGACCATGTGAGAAAAAAAAAAAAAAAAACCTGTGAGAAAGAAGGAAAGTGACCCCTAAGGAAAGGGCTGACAGCCAGCAAGGAAACAGAGACCTCAGACCTACAGCCACAAGGAATTGAGTTCTGTCAACAATCTGGAAGATCTTGGAAGTGGATTCTCCCCCAGAGCCTTCAGTTAAGAGTAGCCCATCCAGCATCTTGACTTCAGCCTGTGAGGCCCTAAGCAGGAAACTCAATCAAGCCCATCCGAACTTCTGACTCACAGAACATTGTAATAATAAATGGGACAGGACAATTCATCAAGAGAACAAAATAACCCTAAACATTTACACACCTGTTAGCATAGCTTGCAAATATATGAAGCAAACATTGATAGAACTGCAAAGAGAAATAGAAAAATATCCAGTTATATATGGATACTTTACCACTATTCTTCTGATACTTGATAGAAAAGTAGAGAGAAAATTAATAATAATATAGAAGACTTGAACAACACTGTCAACGCGGTTGACTTAAATTGGCATTTGTGGAACACTTCACTGAACAACAGCAGAATAAAAGTTCTTTTCAAGTGTGCATTGAGAACATTTACCAACATAGACCATATCCTGGAACATAGAACTGTCTCAATAAATTTAAGGATTCAAGTCATAAAAAGTATATTTTCTTTCCACAATGGGATAAATTAAAAATAACAGATACCTGGAAAATTTTCAGATATTTGGAAACTAAATCATACACTTCTACATAACCCATAGGTCAAAGAAGAAATCAAAAGGTAAATTAGGAAGTATTTTGAATTACATGAAAATGAAAACACAACAAATCAAAATTTGGAGATGAAGCTTAAATAATATGTAGAGGGGAATTTATAGCACTGAATATCTATAAAGAAAAGAAGAAAAGTCTCAAATCAATGACTTCGGATTCCAACTTAATAAACCATAAAAAAGAATGAGTTAAACCTAAAGTAAACAGAAGAAAGGAGATTATAAAGATCAGAATAAAATAGAATAAAGAAGAAAATTGATGAAACCAAAAGTCGGTTCTTTGTGAAGATCATTAAAATTGATAAATATCTAGTCTGGCTGATCGGTAGAAAAACAATAAAGACACAATTACCAATATCAAGAATAAGAGAGAGGACATCAGTACAGAATCAACAAATATTAAAAGGAATATTGTGAACTTTATACCAATAAATTTAACAAATTAGATGAAAAAGACAGTTTTTTAGAAGACTTCAAATACCAAAGATCATTCCAAAAGGATAAATTACCTGAATAACCCTATAGCAATTAAAGATACTGAATTTGAAGTTTAAAAATTTCCCACACCAAATGGTAAATTCTAGCAACCATTTAAGGTAAAACTAATACCAATTTTACAAAAACTCTTCCAGTAAATTGGGAAGGAATACTAGGAGACCGTCTTAGTTATTTAGTGATGCTATAACAGAAATACCACAAGTGGTGGCTTTAACAAATTTATTTTCTCACAGTTCAGGAGGCTGGAAGTCATAATTCAGGGTGTCAGCTCTGGGTGAAGGTCCTTGTCTCTTGAGCTTCTGCACCTGGGTGATCTTCTATGGCTTGGGATCTTTCTTCCCCCATCTCTGCTCCCTGGCTTGCTTATCTAATCTCTTTTATATCTCAAAAGAGATTGACTGAAGATACACCCTACACTAATCTAGTTTCATTAACATAACAAAGACAACCCATTCCCAGGTGGGATTATAACCACAGGTATGGAGATGAGGATTTACAACAGGTATTTTTGGGGGGGTGTGATTCAATCCATAACAGAGACTATCGTTACCTTGATACCAAACAGATATTTCAAGAAGACTTCTAAACCAATACCCCTCATGAACATAGATGTAAAAATTCTTAACAAAATTTTAACAGTTTATAAAAAGGGATGATGTGAACAAGTGAGATTTATCCTAGTGTGATGCAAGATTGGCTAAATATTTTAAAATCAGTGTAATTCAAATCATCTCAGTAAATAAAGCAAAAGTATTTGACAAAATTCAGAACTTGTTTATGATAAAAACTCGACAAACTTAGAACAGAAAGGAAACGTCTTCAAACTAATAATGAGTATGTACAAAAAACGTACAGATGACATGCTCAGTGATAAAATACTGAATGTTCTCCCTCTAAGATCAGGAAAAAGGCAAGGATGTTTGTGTTTATTCATAGTTAACTATGTCTATGTAGAAAACCCTAGGAATCTACAAAAAAGCTACTAGAACAAATGAGGTAAATTTATGGAATACAAAATCAGTTAAATTATTATACAAAAATCAGTTGTATTTTTATACACTAACAGTGTACTAACATAAGTTGAATTTTTTTTTTTTAATAAATTTTATAATATTAAAAAAACCTGTTGTAGTCAAAGAAACCCTGGTGGCATAGTGGTTAAGTGCTATGGCTGCTAACCAAGAGGTCGGCAGTTTGAATCTGCCAAAAAACTCCTTGTAAATAAATTCTATAGGGCCGTTCTACTCTGTCCTGTAGGGTCACTATGAGTTGTAATCGAATCGACGGCAGTAGGTTTGGTTTTTTTTGGTTTGGTTGTAGTCAAGTAGATTCTAACTCATAGCCACCCAATAACATCAAAAAATATAAAATACTTCACAGATACATCTGGCAACATATGTGCAAGATCTATACACTGAAAACTACAAAACATCGCTGAGAGGAATGAAATAAAACCTAAAGAGAGAAACAATGTTTGAGTCAGAAGACTCAATTTTAAGTCATCACTTTTCTCCCTAATCAATTCACAGATTCAGTACAATGCCAACATAATCTGAAATCACATTACTGTTATTGTTACGTCCATCTAGTTGGTTCCCACCCATAGCACACTACAACACAAGGAAACACTGCCGGATCCTGTGCCGTCCTCACAAACTTTGCTATATTTGAGCCCATTGTTACAGCCACGGTGTCAATCCATATCGTTGAGGGTCTTCTTTTTCACTGATCCCCTGCCAGCCATGATGTCCTTCTCCAGGGACTGATCCCTCCTATAACATGTCCAAAGTACCTGAAACAGCTCACTACCCTTGCTTCTAAGGAGCATTCTGGCTCTACTTCCTCCAAGGCACATTTGTTTATTCTTCTGGCAGTCCATGGTATGTATATTCGATATTCTTGGCCAACATCATAATTCAAAAGCATCAATTTTTTGGTCTTTTTTATTCATTGTCCAACTTTCACATGCATATGAGGCAATTGAAAATACCATGGCTTGGGTCAGGCGCACTTCAGTCCTCAAGGTGACATCTTTGTTTTTTAACACTTTGAAGATGTCTTTTGCAGAAGATTTGCCCAGTGCAATATGTTTGTTTGATTTCTTCACTGCTGCTTCCATAGGCATTGATTTTGAATCCAAGTAAAATGAAATCCTTGAAAACTTCAGTCTTTTTTCCATTTATTATGATGTTGCTTATTGGTCCACTGGTGAGGGTTTTTATTTTCTTTATGTTGAGGTGTAATCTGTCCTAAAGGCTGTAGTCTTTGATCTTCATCAGTAAGTGCTTCAAGTCCTCTTCACTTTCACCAAGCAAAGTTGTGTCATCTGCATATCACAGGTTGTTAATGAATCTCTCTCTAATCCTAATGCCATATTCTTCTTCAAATAGTCCAGTTTCTCGAATTATTTGCTTGCATACAGATTGAATAAGTACAGCGAAAGAATACAGTCCTGACGCACACTTTTCCTGACTCAACCACGCAGTTTCCCTGTGTTCTGTGTGAATGATTGCCTCTTGGTCTATGAACAGGTTCCTCGTGTACACAACTAAGTGTTCTGGAATTCCCATTCTTCAGTTTCAGCCCAATTTCAATTGCATTTCTAGTAGGACTTTTAAAAATTGAGGTAGAATTCACATACCACAAGGTTCATCCTTTTAATGTGTACAGTTCAGTGGTTTTTTTTACAAATTGTACAACCATTACTATCTAATTCCAGAACATTTTCATCACCCCGCTGCCCCTGCCAAAAAAAATACCCGTTAGTAGTCGCTCCCAGTTACCCCAAGCCCTGGGCAACCACTAATCTACTTTCTCTGTCTATGGATTTGCCTATTCTGGATATTTCATATAAATAGAATCATAACATATGTGGCCTTTTATGTTTGGCTTCTATCCCTGGGCATATTTTCAAATTTTATCCATGTTGTTGCATGAACCAGTACTTCATTTTTATGGCTGAATAATTTTCCATTGTCTAGATATACCATAGTGATCCATTCTTCAGTTGATAGGCACTTGAATTATTTCCACTTTTTGGCTATTACGAATAATGTTGCTGTAAACATTAATGTGCAAGATTTTGTGTGGACATGTGTTCTTCTTTCTGTTGGGTATATATGCCTAACATTGGAATTACTGAGTCATATGGTAACTTCATGTTTAACTTTTTGAGTACCAGCCAGACTTGTTTTCCCAAGTGACTGTACCGTTATTCATTCTCAACATGGAAAAGCGTTTCAATTTCTCCACATCCTCACCAACACTTTCTAGTGTGTATGTGTGTGTGTGTGTGTTTAAGGATTGCCATCTAAATGGATATAAGGTGGTGTCTCATTGTGGTTTTGCTTTGCATTTCTTAAATGATCAGAGATGTTAAGCATCTTTTCTTGTGCTTATTGTATATCTTCTTTGGAGAAAGTTCTATTCAAATCCTTTGGCCAAGTTTTAATTGGGGTATTTTCTTTTTATTATTGAGTTATAAGAATTCTTTATATATTCTGAACACTAGATTCTTATCAGATAACGCGATTTGCAAAAATTTTCTCCCGTCCTGTGGTTTTTTGTTTTTTTTTTAACTCTGTTGATGGTGTCCTTTGAAGAACAGAAGTTTTTAATTTTGATAAAGTCCCATTTATGTTTTCTTTGGTTGTTTGTGCTCCAGTTGTCATATCTAAGAAACCACTGCCTAATATAAGACCTCGAAGTTTTTTTCTTCTGTTTGTAGCTTCGGCTGTTAAATTTAGGTCTTTGATACATTTTATGTTAATTTTTGTGTAATGTTGTGTGGGGTAACAATCTACCTTCATTATTTTACGTGTGGATATTTAGTTGTACCATAGGCTTTTTTGTAGAAATTAACAAGCTGATTCCAGAATTCATATGGAAATGCAAAGGACTTAGCCAAAGCAACTTTGTTTTTTTTAAAAAAAAAGAATTGTAGGACTTTACACTACCTAATTTCAAGGTTATCATATAAAGGAGCAGAAATCAAGAGTCTGATATTTGCATAAAGACAGATCATTTGAACAGAGCAGAGAGTTCGGAAATAGATTCACACATATCTCATCAAATTTTAGAGGAAGATGAAAGAGTAATTCAGTGAAGAAAGGATAGTTTTTAAATAAACACTGCTTAAACATTTGGATGAAGAGCCCTGGTTAAAGTGCTTGGCTTTACTGAAGGGTCGGCAGTTGGAACCCATCAGCTGGCCCTCAGGAGAAAGATGTGGCCGTCTGCTTCCATGAAGATTACAGCCTTGGAAACTATAGGGCAGTTCTACTCTGTCCTGTAGGGTCTCTGTGAGTTGGAATCGACTTGACGGAAGTGGGTTTTGGTAAACATTTGGATATTCATTTGCAAAAAAAACTGAATTTTGAATCATGCCTGGTACCATATGCAAATTAAAACAAGATAGATCATAGACCTAAATGTAAAAACTGAAACTATAAAACTTGAAGGAGAAAATTTTTGTGACATTGTGTTAGGCAGAGATTTTTTATATGTGATACAAAAAGCATGACTGGTAAAAGGAAAAAAATAGATAATTTGGATTTCAAATGACACTATTAAGAGAATGAAAAAATAAGCCAAGTTTGGGACAAAATATTTGCAGATCACATAGCTGATGAAAGACTTGTATGCAGCATATGTAAAGAATTTTTAAAACTCAATTTTTTGAAAACATAAAATTCAGTAGAAGAATCAGGCAGAAGATTTTAAGGGACACTTAACCAAAGAAGTAGTTGATTAAAATGGTTAAAATTTAAAAGACTGACCTGCACCAAGTGTTGATAAGAATATGGAGTATGTGGAAATCTCGTAATGCCCTTTCTGGTAGTGTAATATAATATAGTACAACCATTTTGGAAAATAGTCTGCCTCTGTCTTAAAAAGTTAAACATACATTTACTGTAGGACCTACCCATTCTACTTCTAGTTACTTATGCAAGAAAAATGTAAGCTTATGTCCATATAATATGTCCACAAATATTCTTAGCAGTGTTATTTTTGTTTTTTTATTGTGCTTTAGGTGAAGGCTTACAGCTCAAGTTAATTTCTCATACAAAAATTTATAGACATATTGTTGTGACATTAGTTGTAATCCCTACAATGTGACAGCACACTCCCTCTTTCCACAAGCAGTACTATTTATAATAGAGAAAATTTATAGCAACCCAAGTGCCTATCATCAGCTGAATGAATAAACAAATTGTAGTATATCCATATATATTGGATTCCACTCAGCAATTAAAAGGAATGAACTATTACAGTGAAAAAATCATAAAATAATTATGCTGAATGAACCAAGCCAAGCCAAAAACTGTGCACGCTGGTTTTATGTCAAATTCTAGAAAAGTGCAAAATCGTCTGTAGTGACAGATACTGTTTTTATGTAGAGTTCTAGGAAATGCAAATTATTATATATTGGCAGAAGGCAGATTAATGGTTTTCTGGGGACAAGAAGATGAGACCTGGATGGGCGGAGAGAGCAGTTACAAAGAGGCACCGGGAAACTTTGTAGAGTGAGGGATGTTCATCATCTCTTGGTAGTTGTGATGTTTTGAACGTGCATTGATATGTCAAAACTTCTCAAACTGTACATTTTAAATATTGCAGTTTATCGTGTATCATTTACCATATGGCAACAGCTAAAAAATACCAGTTATCTATTTAGTTTAGGGGTGTTCCCCCCTTAAAAATTGAATTGATCATTTATGTACGCAAGATAGAAATTACCATGTGGATTCTGGTACATATAAAATCATTTATCCAAATTCTTTAGTTATTGTGGAAAACAGCATAGAAGTAATTCTTTAATTTTTTTTTTCCCGTTTCCTTTGAAACAATATGTTACAATGGAAGGAGAATAGGTGTTAGAATCAAAAGATTCATGTTTGAGTTGAATCTCAACACTTTTCTGTATGTGTGACCTTAGTTGCAGGTTACTCAACATCCCTGAATCTATTTATTAATTAAAATGACGATGTCTGCCTTTTAGTGTTGTTTTGAGAATTAACTGAGATAACATAGTTTTCCTTAGTAACACACCTTTCACAATACCTGCAGTTTCCTATGTTTGTGACCTTGGGCAAATTATTCAAAATCCCTAAATCTATTTTCTAATCTAAACTGGAGATACCTATCTTAAAGGAGTGTTTTGAGCTCTGACTAAGATAACAGGGCTATTTGCTGTAATATGTCTCATTATACACAATGCATAGTGGGGGCTTAGAATGTGTGTTTCTTTCACCTTCAGGGCGTTTCTGAAAAAGTGTTCTAAGTTACCGGTTTCTATCAAGAATTAAAAAATTACAACTAAGGTTAATTTAAAAACTAGGCTTAAAAATCCATACCTAATTTGCATCTGTTTTTGATGTTCGTATTATAAAATTCAGAGTTTTCCCATTTTTTCTCTATGAAGCATCGTTTTCTCAAAGTTTAGTATGATTCTGTAACCACAGAGTAGTCCTAAAAGAATAAATAACTTCTTTTTAATCCCTTACTATATATTAGAAATAGTATGTTTTCATTATTGAAATTCTACCAAGAATATTTAGCTTCCCATGGTTTGATAACTTAAGACTGGCTCAGAACAAGGTGGTCTCCTTTGTGTAGGATATAATTCAATGAATTATTTCTGTTTCTAAACTTTTAGTTGATCTGGAAATTCCAGTAAAGGACCAGATAGCAGTCTCAGATTAGAACTATGATACACAGGTATGACTCAATGTATTGCCTCTAGATCTCTGGCCTGCCCTGCTAAATTTTTTGAGCTTAACTAAAAATTTGAAAGTGGATCATAGAATTAGAACATTTCAACTACTACCTCAGTTCTAGATCTTGGGAAGAATCTAGATCATGGGCTTTGTGGAGCAATGAGTTGTTTCACAAGAAGCCCTTTTATTTTTTCCATCATGGTTCCCAACCCGTGCGCCTTATAGTCATTATAAAACTTTACTGATTTGCTTCTGAATTTCCTCCGTCAGCTGATGTTAGAATTACGATTATTATCATGTGGGGTGATACTAGAAATATTTGGGAAACACTGTTCTTTCAGCTCCTTAGCTAACAACTACACTTACAGGATTTTTTTTCTAAGAGCCCAGTAAAAGAAAAATCATGTTTTAAAACACTTGTTATTTCACTAATGATACACATTGAAACTTTTTAGAACAACTGTTTATTTCAAAATATGTAGGTTTTGAAAACTACAGAGCTTTCTTTAAGCTCATTATTTTGAGTAAAGAAAATCAGTCTTTGTGAGTTTAATTTGTAATATATACAACTAAAATACTTAGAGGTATGTTCCGTTGGTTCTTTTTATGTATTGAGGCTATTTTTCCTTTTTGCAGATGGTGATGCACAATCACTTAAGGAGCATCTTATTGATGAATTGGATTACATACTATTGCCAACTGAGGGCTGGAATAAACTTGTCAGCTGGTACACATTGATGGAAGGTCAGGAGCCAATAGCAAGAAAGGTATATTTTAAGAAAACCTGATTATAAATATTATTTTTTTGAATAGTTCAAATAGTTATGCCAAGAGATTCTGTTCACTCCCTCTCCCTCTTTTTGCCCCACCCTACCCTCAGCTCAATAAACTATCAAATACTTTGTTAGGTTGACAGATGTAGTTTGAATATTTAATATTCTTCCATTATAGCAACACCTTCACTTTTATAAATGATTTTTTAACCCAAAAGAGTAGAGAAAACAGGTCCTTTTTAATGTTTCTAGTCTAAAATTGGAGCCCTGGTGGCACAGTGGTTAAAAGCTCAACTGTTAACCAAAAGGTCAGCAGTTTGAATCCACCAGCTGCTCCTTGGAACCCCTGTGGGGCAGTTCTGCTCCATCCCATAGGGTCACTGTGAGTCAGAATTGACTCAGCGGCAATGAGTAGACTATAATTATAAAACTTTGAAAAATGATTTAACAATATACTGCATTTTGAAGTTTAAAAATGTTTTACATTGCAAAATATTTCTTCAACTTTTAGTTACTTCATTATTTTTCATCGTTTCATAAAAAAAGCAGCAAGTCGTTAAGAAAACAGGGTCAGGTTGCTTAAGTTTGTATCCTCATGTGACTTTGCAAAAACCCCTGAACATCCTACCTCTTCGTCCTCATTTCCTCATCTGTAAAACAGGGATAATACCTCACAGAGTTTTCTGCAAAGTTTAAGTGAGTTAATATGTAAAGTGCTCAGAACAGAGGTCGCTGTTAGGTGCTATTGAGTTGATTCCAAGTCATAGTGACTCCATGTGACAGCGTAGAACTGCCACATAGGGTTTTCTAGTCTACAGTCTTTACAGGAACAAATCGCCAGGTCTTTTCTCCCACAGAGACTCTGGATGGGTTTGAACCATCAGCCATTCGCTTAGCACAAATTGAAACAATATTTCATTTTGGGCTCAACAAATTAGCAAAGTTTTTTTTTAAATGAGAATACAAAGAACTCTTAATAAAACAGGCATTTTCAAACATTGAACTGGGTGGGTAACTTGTTACAAACCTTTTAGAAGGCAGGCAATTTGATGATATAAAAAAATGGTATATGAGCCAACAACTAGATTTTGAGAGCCCCAGTGACACAGCGGTGAAGAGCTCGGCTGCTAAGCGAAAGGTTGGTAGTTTGAATCCACCAGCCCCTCCTTGGAAACCCTATGAGGCAGTTCAACTCTGTCCTGTAGGGTCACTGTGAGTCGGGATTGACTCTACGGCAATGGGTTTGGTTTTTGGTTATGCTAAGAACATAATGTATGATGTCAAAACAAAGGATTATGCTCAAGATGTTCATCACAGCTTTATTTGTAATAATAAAATGTTAGGGGAAAACCTAAATGTTCAAACTTGGGGAAATAGGATCAGGTTATCAAAGTGATGCTCATCAAAAGTGAATGAGAAAAGTGATCTTTGTTATGTAGTGGCAGAAAGTTTAGCAACATATTGCCTACAGTAAACTGGAAGGTAAAAAATGTATGTAATGAACTAGGAATCTAGCTAAAGGAAACTTATTACGAGAGTGTTGAAAGTACTGCTTGCTTTCTTCTTGCTCCTTATTGACAGGCGTAACAGGAGAGAGATAAGCTAAAGAACCAAACCCGTGGCCCTCTAGTAACTAACGACTTATGATGGCCCATGTGTTACAGAATAGGACTGGTCCATAGAGTTTTCTTGGCTCTAACTTTACAGGGAGCCCTAGTGGCACAGTGGTTAAGAGCTCAGCTGCTAACCAAAAGGTTGACAGTTCAAATCCACCAGGCACTCCTTGGAAACCCTACGGGACAGTTCTGCTCTGTCCTGTGGGGTCGTTATGAGTTGGAATCAACTTGATGGCACTGGATAATCTTTACAGAAGCAGATCGCCAGGCCTTTCTTTCATGGAGCTGCTGGGCGGGTTCAGGTTAGTAGTTCAGCACAAACTATTTGCGCCATCCAGGGACCTCAAGCTAAAGAGAGGGCTGTTAAAAAGAAGCCAAGACTTACTAAAAATCCAAAAAAAAAACTAGTTTGGAAAATTTCTAGCCTCTACAGATAACAAATGATTCTGATTCTAAGAAATGAAATATTAAATCCAGGGCACTCTCAGGAAGGTATGGTCTCAGCTGAGTGTAAAATCCTTTGGTAAGACTTTAGAGAGATTGAAGATGGTGCCTCACGGTAAGTATCATTGAGACAAAAGGCCCTCTAAAGAATTCAAGAGTATGCCTCACATATCCCCTCAATCAAATAATAAACGAAACAAAACAAAAAACCAAACCCAGTGCCATCAAGTCGATTCCAACTCATAGCGACCCTATAGAACAGAGTAGAACTGCCCCATAGAGTTTCCAAAGAGCACCTGGTAGATTCGAACTGCTGACCTTTTGGTTATCAAATAATAGGGTTTCTAAAAAGCTTAAGGGCGATTGTCCCTCAGTCTTTTCAGCATAAATCCAAGGTAGCCAAAAAAACCAAATCCGTTGCCATCGACTAATTCCGACTCATAGTGCCCCTATAGGACAGAGTAGAACTGCTCCATAGGGTTTCCAAGGAGCAACTGGTGGATTCAAACTGCCAACCTTTTGATAAGCAGCCAAGCTCTTAACCACTGCACCACCAGGCAGAGAAGGGTTTATCTAGAGGGTATTTGTAGGTGTGGCTTTTGTTTAATGGAATGAACTTCTATAAGATCTATAGGAGACTCACAGTATTTTCAAGAGAATTATATCACCTGAACCACCGCCAGCTTAGACTGAAAGGAACAGGGACAGTATAAAATGAAAGTGGCCTTTGAGACCCAGACTTCTGCAAGCAGGAATCAGGCTGAGAAC
The DNA here is from genome assembly GCF_024166365.1 of Elephas maximus indicus. Taxonomy (NCBI): domain Eukaryota; kingdom Metazoa; phylum Chordata; class Mammalia; order Proboscidea; family Elephantidae; genus Elephas; species Elephas maximus. The sequence goes on from NC_064822.1 coordinate 122,560,527, forward strand.
TTAACTACAAACACATGTTAACTTTCATAAAAAATGAAGGAAGTGCTATGAAAAGCCATTTTCAGGCAAAGGTAGAACTGAGTCTTAATCAAGGGACTTCCAGTATTCGCCCAATGGGATTTCAGAATTGATATGAGCCATTGACTTCTTTGTGCCCCTACTTTCCCCCTTTTTAACAGGTATGTCTAAATGGTTATTTTGTGCATGTCTCACCATTGTATTTTGGGTGTTTGTGGGGCAGAAAACTTGTCTCTTAGTTCACAGGTCTATAGGTCAAGAGGAAATACATTTGAAGAACTTACAGAACTACACCCAAGGATCCTGCCGGGAAAATCAAATCAGTTTCCACTTTTCTGATACCAAATGTGTAAAGATCAATTCAATTCAATTCTGTCCCCCTTGGTTCCACTTCTTTTCTGACACTACACATGCAGCACTTTTTTCCTAACCACCTAGAGCTAGGTCAGACCTCACAAGTTAAGGAACACAGCCCTGTAGCCTGCCAAGTCTGCCCAAGCCCACGTATGCCACTACAAGCTAAAACCTCCTACAACTTAACAACAAAAAGACAAACAACTCAATCAAAAAATGGGCAAAGGACTTGAACAGACATTTCACCAAAGGGGATCTGCAAATGGCCAACAAGTGCATGAAAAGATGTTCAATGTCATTAGCCATTCAGAAAACCAAACCCATTGCCATTGAGCCGATTCCGATTCTTAGTGACCCTATAGAAGAGAGTAGAACTGCCCCATAGGGCTTCCAGGGATCAGCTGGTGGATTCAGGTTGCCAACTTATTAGTTAGCAGCTGAGCTCTTAATCACAGTGCCGTCAAAACCGTAATGAGATACCATGTCACCTAAGTAGAATTGCAGTAATCATAAAAACGAGAACAACATTTGTTGGTGAGGATGTGGAGAAACTGGCACCATCATCTATTGCTGGCGAGAATGTGAAACAGTATAGCCACTGTGGAAAAGAGTTTGGCACTTCCTCAAAAAATAGAACATAGAACTACCATATGCCTCAGCAGTCGCAATCCTGTATATACACCCAAAAGAAGCGAAAACAGGAACACAAACAGAAACCTGTACATCACTGTTCATTGCAGCACTTTTCACAATAGCCAAAAGGTGGAAACAATCGAATGTCTGAACAGATGAATGTATGAACAAGATGTGGCATATACATACAATGAAATACTACTCAACTGTAAGAGAAATGAAGCCCTGATACATGCCACTCAGTGGATGAGCCTTGAAAACATCAAGCTGAGCAAAATATGTCAGTCACAAAAGGACAAGTACTGTACAATGTCACTCATATGAAATATATACAAATGAAAGATTACCATAGTTTACACAAATAATGCACACCTTCTACATTTGTTTGGCAGCTGTGCCTCCCCCCACCCCCGCAAGGTATTTTCGTGAGCACTGCTATGCCAATTTTTTTTTTTTTATATACATGTTGCTGTAAAAAAAATTAGCATAGCACGCTTGCCAAAATGCCTCATAGTGGGGGGAAGGCACCGTTGGCAAGCATAGAAGACACATGTAATTTGCGTAAAAATACGATAGTAGTAGTTATCAGGGGAGAAAGGGAGGTAGATGTTGTTAGGTGCCATCAAGTCAGTTCCAACTTATAGTGACCTGTGTACAACAGAACAAAACAGTGCCCAGTCCTGCACCATCCTCTCAGTCATTGCTTTATTTGATTCCTTCATTGCAGCCACTGTGTCAGTCCATCTTATTGGGGGTCTTCTTTTTTTCCTGACTCTGTGCTTTTCCAAGCATAATGTCCTTCTCTGGGGATTAGTCCCCCCAATAACATGTCCAGAATATGTGAGACAAAGTCTAGCCACCCTCGCTTCTAAGGAACATTCTGGCTGTACTTCTTCAAGACAGATTTGTTTGTTCTTCTGGCAGTCCATGGTATATTCAGTATTCCTCTCCGACACCATAATTCCAGTGCATCAGTTCTTCTTTAGTCATCCCTTTTCCTTACCCAGCTTTGGCATGCATGTGAGGAGATTGATAATACCATAGCTTGGGGCAGGTGAACCTTAGTCCTCAAAGTGACATCTTTGCATTTTAACACTTTAAAGAGATCTTTTGCAGAAGATTTGCCCAGTGAATACATTAATTTCTTGACTGCTGAATTCATGGGTGGAATACAAGTAAAATGAAATCCTTCACAACTTCAGTGTTTTCTTCATTTATCATGACATTGCTTATTAGTCTACTCCTGAGGATTTTTGTTTTCTTTATGTTGAGATGTAATCCATACTGAAGTCTGTAGTGTTTGATCTTTATCAGTAAGCGCTTCAAGTCTTCACTTTCAGCTAGCAAGGTTGTGTCATCTGCATCACACAGGTTGTTAAGGAGCCTTCCTCCAGTCCTGATGTCCTATTCTTCACATAGTCCAGCTTCTCAGATTATTTGCTCAGCATACAGACTGTATAAGTATGGTGAAAAGATACAACCCTGACACACACGTTTCCAGATTTTACACTACACATTATTCCCCGGTGCTGTTTGAACGACTGCCTCTTTATCTATGTGCAGGTTTTACATGAGCACAATTAAGTGTTCTGGAATTTCCATTCTTCGCAATGTTATCTATAATTTGTTATGATACACACAGTCAAATGTCTTTGCATAGTCAATAAAACACAGGTAAACATCTTTCTGCTTTCAGCCAAAATCCATCTGATATCAGCAATGATATCCCTGGTTCCACGCCCCCTTCTGAATCTGACTTGAATTTCTGGCAGTTCCCTATCAATGTACTTTTACAACCGGTTTTGTATTATCTTCAGAGGAATTTTATTTGCATATGATATTGTTCGATAATTTCTGCATTCTTTTGGATCATTTTTCTTTGAAATGGACACAAATATGGATCTCTTCCAGTTGGTTGGCCAGGTAGCTGTCTTCCAACTTTCTTGGCAAGGTGAGTGAGTGTTTCCAGCACTGTATCTGTTTGCTGAAACATCTTGGTTGGTATTCTGTCAATACCTGGAGCCTTGTTTCTCTCCAGTACCTTCAGTGCAGCTTGGACTTCTTCCTTCAGTACCATCGGTTCCTGCTCATATTCTACCTCCTGAAATGGTTGAAGATCAGCAAACACTTCTTGGTACAGTAACTGTATTCCTTCCGTCTTCTTTTGATGGTTCTTTTAATACTGTGTCATTCAGTATTTTGCCCATAGAGTCCTAATATTGCAACTCACAGTTTTAATTTTTCCTTCAGTTCTTTCAGCTTGAGAAATGCTGAGCGTGTTCTTTCTCTTTTTGTTTTATAACTCCAGGTCTTTGCACATTTCGTGCTTTGTCTTCTCGATCAGCCATTTTAAATCTTCTGTTCAGCTCTTTTACTTCATCATTCCGTCCATTCACTTTAGCTACTCTGTGTTCAAGAGCAAGTTTCAGAGTCTCTTCTGACATCCATTTTGGGCTTTTCCTTCTTTCTTGTCTTTTTAATGAGCTTTTGCTTTCTTCATGTGTGATGTCCTTCCACAGCTCATCTGGTCTTAAGTCGTTAGTGTTTGACGTGTCTTGAAATATTCTCTAAATTCAGGTGAGATATATTCAAGGTCGTACTTTGGCTCTCGTGGACTTGTTCCAATTTTCTTCAACTTGAACTTGCATATGAACAATTGATGGTGTGTTCTGCAGTTGGCCTGTGGCCTTGTTCTGACTGATGATAGTGAGCTTCACCGTCATCTCTTTCCGCAAATGTAGTAGATTTGATTCCTATGTATTCCATCTGGTGAGGTCCATGTGTATAATCACCTCTTTATGTTGTTAAAAAAAAGTTATTTGCTATGACTATATTGTTGGTCGTAAAAATTCTATCAAGCGATCTCTGAGGTCGTTTCTCTCACCAAGGCCATATTTTCCAACTACTAGTCCTTCTTTGTTTCCAGCTTTCACATTCCAATTACCGGCAATTATCAACGCATCTTGATTGCATGTGTGATCAACCTCAGACTGCAGAATTTGGTAAAAATCTTCAATTCCTGTGAGTAGTGTCTGAGGTCTTAAAAGCTTCTAAGCAACCATCTAAGATACTCCACAGGTCCCACCCTGTGTGGAGCAAGGGAGAATGATGAAAATCAAAGACACAAGGGAAAGATCAGTCCAGAGGAGTAGTGGACCACAGTTACCACAGCCTCCACCAGACTGAGTCCAGCACAACTAGATGGTGCCTAGGTACCACCACTGACTGCTCTGACAGGGATCACAAGAGGGTCCCAGACAAAGCTCGAGAAAAATGTAGAACAAAATTCTAACTCACAAAAAAAGACCAGACTTACTGGTCAGACAGAAACTGAAGAAGCCGAGAGTATGTCCCCCACACACCCTTTTAACTCAGTACTGAAGTCACTCCTGAAGTTCACCCTTCAGCCAAAGATTAGGTAGGCCCATAAAACCAAATGAGACTAAATGGGTATACCAGCCCAGGAGCAAGA